>NW_024609882.1:34610841-34708341 GCF_016920785.2 Ixodes scapularis
CGCCACGAAAAACCCATAAGAATCGTCGCCCTACATCCCCTCTTCGTATAGGTCTCAAAGGGCATTCCTGCTTCCCCGGCCTCACCGGGAAAACTAAGTTCCGCAATTCCGGGAGTTGGTATTACCGAGGATGAACGACGCAAAGATCCTCCGCGAACGTTGGAGGGCTCCCACTGTACCAACGAGACGCGTCAAAACGACGCTTCCGTGAAGGTGTCACGAAACCTCAACCTGGTCATCGACGGACACGACGCGACAACGCTCATCGACACCGGAGCAGACTGTTATGTTCTGAGTGGGGAGCACTCTCGCCGCCATCGGAAAGTGATGACGCAGTGGGATGGTTCACGAATTCGAGCCGCGGGAGGACATTTCTCATCACGCCAGTATAGGGAGGTGCACGGCTCGCGTCGAGAACCACGGTGAGACGTGCCCAGTTAAATGTGTTGTCCTCAATGAGTGTGCGATGAACGTCATTATCTAAATGGACTCTCCGTCTGATTACGGCGCCGTCATCGACTGGGAGCAAACAAGTTTACGCTCCGATCTCGAAACGACGTCAGCCGCTGTCCGGGCCATCGCCGATTACGTGAACATGCCGCAGCGATCAAGAGTTGCCATAATTCAGACGATCCCGCAGTTTAATGGAAACGGTCATTTGAGTTAGTTTTGGGTTTATTTATTTAAAGAAACACTGACACCCCCCCCCCCCCCCAAAAAAAAAAAAAAATTCATTTTTTGTCAGGCGATTTATTATGGTTGTCGGAAGACTACCCAATTAATATTTTGCAACACAGTCACGTGTATTTTTTGTTAAAGTCAAAAAACGCAACTGCTCGAAACCGAAACTGAAACCCGGGCACGGAGGTCAGAGAAGTGGAGAGAGAGTGGCGGAAGTCACGTGGCTATACCCGACCGCGCGCTTTTTTTTTTGTCCTCCATTGCTTTCTTTTTTTTTTTTTTTTTTTGTGCGCAGCAGACGACTTACGTGGCGGGAACTGTTTGCTGTGCGATTCTGTTGCAGTTATGTTTGTTCCGCTCGCTTTTCTCTACTTCAAGATGAGTTGTTTTGTACATTGAGGAGTTGGCGATGAGTAGTGAGTGCCCGCGGTGAATTTCCGTGATCGGCTCCAAAAAGAATACCCCCAAGATGTGGCGTGAAGAGCTGGCTTACATGTCCTGCGTCCGAAAAAAGTGGCATTGTGCGGGAGTCTGCTCAAGTTTCCGAAAAATCAACGGGATCGGGACCAATGGCTGGCTGCAATTCCTGTAGAACATTTACGGGCACTTCGGAAAGCGGAGGCTACCCAGTTTATATGCTCCTTGCATTTTGTGGAAAGTGATTACATTGAGTTCGCAGATGTCAAAAAGGAAACCCCATGCCATTTAGATCAGCGACGTTTCGTCCACAACATTTTCTTTTTTTCAGTGATAATTGTAAAAAAAAAAAAAAAAAAAGATGTAAATATCGCAAAGTGTTTGCAAAAAAAAACAAAAAAAAAAAAAAAACGGTACGCCCATTGGGGATCGCACCCGGTTCCGCCGCGAGTGAAGCGGACATCTTCCCACTGCGCTACCGGGGAAACTTTTAATTGTGAAAATGCAGCCGGTCAAGTGTAAGTCGGAAAGTTTGCTGCCGGTTTTTTTCTAGCAAAGGCACTCCCGGGTCGAAGTCGGGCAGCACCACGCATTGGCCACATTCGCACTTAGTAAAGAAATCGTACGCTTGCATATTCAACTCGAAGTACGCACTTCGTGCTTGACGTTTGCGCGAGTGATGTCTTCAGCCACGAGAATGGGGCGACGACTCGGCGACGTCTTCGTGCAAATCGGCTTGGTGGTCGGGCATGTCGTACGGGGTGAATACCAATTCTTTTGATCGGTCCCAAATTTCTCTTTTAAAGGCAGACATAATTCGCCGGCACCGCGAACGACAGTTCTAAAGCAGAGGCCCGTCGTCCGCTGCCATCGCCATCCCCGCGAGTCCCACGATACGCGAGAGAGAGAGAGAGAGAACATGTATTTATTTAATGAAAGGTTCACTCGTCTATGGGTTGGTATCCCTGAGGCGAGAGGGAAAAGGAATGTAGGGATTTATAGGAAAGGGTAAGTGACAATGAATAAATTTAGATGAAGTGATGGACCCCAGAGTCCCTGATGTATCTGATCAGGGAGTCCAGGATTTCTTTTCTGTGCTGCGGCTGTCCCTTGGGGTGGGTCCAGTCTTCAAGGTTCGTGGGCCTTTTCTCGCTAGGTAGCGAGTCCCATGACTCTACTCTAAAGTCTTCCAGGCCTTTGCATTCCCAGAGCACGTGTTTGGTCGTTGCCATGGATCCCTCTGTGCATGTCTTGCACGTTGGGTCCTCGTGGTCCTTCAGTCCGAAGGATGCTTTTTTCGCCGGCGTTAGTGCCGTCCCTGTCCTGATTCGCCGTAGCCAAACCGTCTCCCATCTCGTGTACCCTAGTGGTATCGGGTCTTCCTCTGTTAGCAGAAGACCCTTCAGGTACAGTTTCCTCCCTTCTTTGGCTTGCTCGGCCATTTCATCTGGGTCTATTGACATTTCATTCGTCGTTTCGACTCGAGAGGTAAGGCCTGGCGCGGAGCTGGTGCTGCTAGCTGCCTCCGCTGCGGCCTGGTGAGCCCTCTCGTTCCCCGGGATATCGTTGTGTCCGGGTAGCCACTCGATCGTTATGTTGGAATCCATCTTCCTGAGCTCCTCCGCAATATTCTTGATCTTCTTGACCGTTCTGCTTCTCGTTCTGCAGCTGCGGCAAGCTTTCAGTGCCGTCTGAGAGTCTGTGAAGATCCAGGCCCTGTTACCTGGGTCGATTCTTTCACGGATATCTTTGGCTGCGGCTAAAATTGCACGCAGTTCAGCCTCTTTAACCGAGGTCTGCGTTGGAAGCTTCTCTGACCAGGTCCTGTCCCTCGCAATGTCGACAAAGGCTGCTGCGGCAGCCCCGTCGTCCTTCGCGGCATCCGTGTACCTTATTTCCTTACATTCAGTGTTCTCCGCGAGCCACTGGACGTGTTTCTTGGCTGCGAATTTTCTCTGTTTAGTTCCTTGTCCCTTGAATGTTGGCTTGTGATCAGTTACGCCTATGTCTTGCCATGGTGGGGAAGCCTCCTCGATCGGGGGCCTACCTTCCGTGGAGTATCCTAGGATTTCCAATAGTCTTCGCCCATGTTTAGTCCTTTCGAGGCGTTGAAAGTGTGCGATTTGTTGTGACTCTGCTTTCTCCTCTATCTTGTTCATTCTTGCATATTTCCTTAGTTCGTCGAGGGGTGTGTATCTCGGTAGTCCAGTTACCACTCTCATGGTTTGATTGTTCAGCCTTTCAATCTGCTTCCACTGAGCCTTGGTGAGGTTCATCCAGTTGCAGCAGTAGAGCGCTCTGGATGTGAGGAGGGCTTCTGCCATGGTCCGGATTGCTTTTTCGTCCGCCCCCCACGATTTACTCGTTGTCCTACAAATCAATTTCAGGGCCTGGTCCCATACCTTCCTCAGCTCGGGTAGCCATTTGGTACTCCCAGCTGTTTCTTCAAATGTAACTCCAAGGATTTTTATGCTCGGACGCCGTTCTAGTTCTTTTCCCATGAGTTGAAGTTGCACTTGCTGTGCAATCCCTTTTCTGTGGTCCTTTGGTCTCGCAACGACCATGTATTGGGTTTTTTCAGGGGACGGCTCCATCCCGACTTCCTCCAAGTACTTTGCAACTTCGTCGATGCCCCGTTGCATAGTGAACTCCTGGTCTCCCAGCGAGCCTCCTTTGGTCCACAATGTGACATCATCCGCGTATATTGTGAACCCGAGGTTTTCAATGCGTCGCAGTCTCGTTGGTAAATCTGCCATTACCATGTTAAATAATGTGGGCGATATCACTGCCCCCTGTGGTACGCCTCTGCTGTTGAGTGTCTCCGGGCCCATTGTGTTCCCGATTTTCACCTTAAACCTTCTATTGGCCAGAAAGTCTTTGATGAATTTTAGTGCTCTGCCCCTTAGTCCACATCTCTTAGCTCCTTCTTTCACCGCCCAATGCGGAACGGCATCAAAGGCTTGTTTTATGTCAAGCGCAACTACAAGTCTTGGATCTATGCTCTTCTTGTCTGCCATCACGTCTTCGTATAGCAGCTTGAGACTGTCTGGTGTTCCCATGGCTTCTCTGAATCCTGTTTGCCTCGGGTCCAGCCTGTCGTAGGTCTCGAGGTACCATTGTACCCTCTGCAGGACCATTTTCTCCAAGACTTTGCAGATGCTGGACGTTATGAAACTGGTCTGAAATTTTCGATTCTATCCTGCGTCTTTCCGGGTTTAGGTATTGGTGTCACCCAAGAGATCTTCCAGGAGTCGGGGATCTTTCCTTTCTTCCATGTTTCGTTATATTTCTTCAATAGCGCTTCTTTGGCCTCGCCTGGGAGGTTACTAAGAGCCGTATATGTTATCCCGTCGGGTCCGGGTGCGCTTCCTTGTTTGGCTGAGTGGATGGCCTCAAGCAGCTCCCCCATGTTGAAAGGTTCGTCCATTCCCGGTTCTTTTGGTGGTTTTGCAGCCCAGCTCTTTGAGCGTTTTTTGCCTCCCTGTTTTGCCGCCGTGATGTGCGGGAAAAATATCTGACTTGCTTTTACCGCCAGCTCCTCCTCCGTCATTTTCAGGCGAAGCGCAAGGTTCTGTGCTGCGTTCCGGCTCTTGCGTTTGTTCTTGTTCATCCCCCTGTAGGTCCGCCAGGCCTTTCCGAGTCCGGTACGTGCGTTGAATGATGCGCAGTGGCTTCTCCATTTATGCCGGCATAGCTCTTTGGAGTATTTCATAGCCATGGCAGTCGCTTTGTTGAGCTTGATCTTATGCGCCGTCGCCCTGCTTCTCCTGAATCTTGTTAACGCTTGTAGTCTACTGGCCCATAGGTTCAGAAGGTGGGTGTCCGGTGTCGGATCACCTTGTTTGACATTAACGTGGGTTCTTGCCTCCTTCATCGCCTTGCATATGCTTTCCTCGATGTCTTCGTGCCGCTCCAGGCTGCTTAGAATTAGCTCCCGGAATCCGTCCCATTTTATGATCGGTCGAAGCTCCTTATCTTTCCGCCCACTTGGGTGTGTGACTGTGACCTCGATGGGGTAGTGGTCGCTGCCCTGTGTGTCCCTCCTTGGTGTCCATTGGGTGTCGAGGCGCTTTGTGGCCCACGTGAGATCTGGTGTAGTGTCCTTCTGGCGTTGTTGTTTGGCTAGTCGCGTCTTGACCCCTTGTTCATTGCGGAGTTCAAGCCCGGCTGTTTGCATGGCTGCGATGATGTCTCGGCCTTTCTTTGTGTTGGTGTCGTATCCCCATTCGCGGTGTTGTGCATTAAAGTCCCCTCCGACAATCAGTGGGTCTCCATCCGCCAGCCCGGATAGCTTTCGGATCCATTCTGCCGTCTCTCCATTTTTTAGGGTGGTATTGGGCTTTATGTAGACAGATGCCACCACCAGTTTAAGTTTACCTCGCTTTAGTCGGACAGCAACTACCTCCCTCTTGTCCGAGCAGAGTGCAGTGGTGTCTAGCTGCGTCTGTGGTATGTTTTGGAGTACGCAAACTGCCACCCATCCTTTCTTTTCAATGGGATTCTTCTCCCTGCAGCTTGGCTTAGATTTGATGGTCGGAGTTAGGTAAACGTTGAAGCCGGTGATTGCCATGTCCGGTGTTTTAGTCTCCTGCAGCAGCAGAATTTCTGGTGGCGCATTTCTTTCGAAGCGGAGCTTGAGCTCCGCTGCCCTTGCCGAGAACCTGTTGCAATTCCACTGTAGGATCCGTGTCGGTGCCATCTTGGTCTGTCCGGGTTCGTTAGTTCTATCTGCTATGCTTGAGTTCAGCAATTTCCTTTTTAATCTCTCCGAGTACTTGGAATACCATATTAAATCCCATTTCCACGTCTTTCTCGAATTTGGCGATTTTGGATTCTTGCTTCTCGAACCTTGCTTCGAGTGCTTGTACTTCCTTCCTCCAGTCTGGTAGTTCGGTGGACTTAGCCTTCGTGCGCTGGGCCCATTCTGGGATCCAGTTTGGGGCTGCCATCTTCTCATTGGAGTCAACTGTTGGCTTTCCTGGGTTGGGAGGAATTCGAATGACCTCCTGCTCTGTGTTTTGTTGGCCGCGAAGTTGGGCCGGTGAGGTGGCAGTTGCTTTGGCTGCTGCCGCGTAACTTTCTCTCAGTAGCTTCGGCTGTGGTGGCTTTGCGGGCTGCTTCTTTTCTGAGATCTTCCTCTTGGGACAATTGTTGCTGGTTGCCACGTGGGCCCCACCGCAGTTCTTACACTGTGGATCCCTTGTGCACTCCTCCATCTCTTCTTCGTGGATGTGCCCGCATTGGTCGCATCTGCTCTCTTTGCTTGGGCATACGTCCGTTTTGTGCCCAATGTTGTGACAATTGAAGCAGACTATTGGTCTTGGACGGTACGGTTTCACGGTGAACACTTCGCGGCAGAACATGACTTTCGCTGGCAGCCAAGTTCCCTCAAAAGTGATCACCACAGCGTTGCCTTTCTTGCCCATAAGGCGGGCGTGGACTACTTTGGCCGTTCTGCATTCCAAATCCGGTAGTAGCGTTTCGGGTGTCTCGTCGCTGTTATCACCGTGCAAGTAGATGACACCGCGTACTTGGTCGTTCCCCATTGCCTTGTATGGGCTTAAGGCGTACGAGTCTTCGCCTTTCGTGATCTCAGTGACTTTTAGGAGATTTTGGATTATCTCTTCGTTCCGCGTTTTTAGCGCAATGGTGTTCGTCTTCGGCTGAATTTGAATTTTGTAGTCATCACGACTGGCGATTCCCGTCTTTTCCACCGCTGTTTTTATATCTCGGGTCTTGAAGTCCTTGACATTCTTTTTGCATATCGCTTTTAGTACCACTGTCTGGGTTGACGTGGGAGTTTCCCGCCTATCTTCCTCAGATGATGTTCTCGGTTTTTGGACTGTCGAACACCGGCGTTTTCGTCGGCGTTTACTTATATACATTTCAAACCCTTCGTTTCGGGGTTCTCCTCCACGGGGGCGGTTCCTAAGCTGTTAGGCTTAGCTTGTCGTTCTTCTGAAGTTGGATTTTCTGGTTTATGTAATTTCTGTAGTGGTGGAAATTGGGAAGTATCTTGAGAACTCACCTCTTCGGATTCCATGGCGTCCCTTTGCTGGCTTGCCATCCAGCCTGGGGTCAACGTCCCTTGTATGTAGCTGTGCAAGAGTGTGGTTATTAATTTGCCGATATCCTCTTTGGTGATTCCCAATTTTCCGAGGAGTCCAGCGTCAAGCTCGATGGCTGTGGTACTGGCGGGTTCAAGCTGCTGCTGCGCTTTTACTTCGGCTTGTTGACCGCGCGTTCCCGAAGTCAGGGCTGCTGCGGTGTCCATCTTTTCTGGCTCCAAACTCGTCGAAATGACTCCGTCGGTTGCAAAATCAGCGGGCGGAGCGTCGTCGAAGGTCCTTGGTGATTCGCGACACCTTCATAAACGTGGCGCTGTTTTGGGGGTGTCGGGACCCCCTAACGATGCCACGGAGTGTCCAGGTTTGATCTTCAAGGTAGTTGGAAGTCCAAAAGCTATAGAAAGCGCCAAACATAGAAAATTATCAGGAGCCGAAAATTCCGTGTTTTTTTGCCAGGGCACTTCGTCGTCGTCCCACGATACGCGAAACGACGCCATGTTGAGAATTACGCAGTGAACGAACGCACAGAATGCTTCCGGTTCTCTGTGCAACTTTTTTTTTTTTTCAATCAACGTATTTGAAGCTGTTTAGAAGCCAGAAAAGAAATGGGTTTCATATTTTTTTTTTATTTTTAATACTGACGTTGAGCCTTCAACGACCAACGACTTGGACTGAATTTGGTGCTTGTGTCTAAAATCTAGAAAACGTCCCGTGACCACGGAAGAGAGTGAGCGAGACTCAAACCGGGCAGTTCTTGATCGTCAGTTTTCGGGTGGAAAGGAACCGAATTTCGAGCCGCAAATTGTGATCTGGGTAGTCGGGCTCTCATATGTCATGTACAACTAAAAACAGACCTCGGCGAGCATAAATACCCTGTCAGTGTCCCTTTGAGGTTGCATCGGGACGTTGCGCTTTTAAGGGGGGGGGGGGGGGGGGGGGGGGGGGCGCCGCGTGCATAACCGAGAAAGAACGTTTCTCCGTACTTCTGAGATTCCAGTTTAAGCCACGGTCACACACTGGCAACCGAGTAGAACCGACCGAGAGGCTTGCAACCGAGTAATGCCGACTGAGACGAGACCGGTTTGTCAGCTTCTTGCGGCGGCTTAGGACCTGCTCCGCAGCAGCGCATCTGGTCTTACGCCGCCTCAAAGGCTTAAGCACTGGTCTTGTCTTTCGGACGTACTTGGTTGCAAGTGTGTGAAGGGGCCTTTAGGTCCAGCGCCGCAGCAGCGCATCCGGTCCTAAGACGTCGCAAGAGGCTCAAAATCCGGTCTTGTCTCAGTCGCTCCAACTCGGTTGCAAGTGTGTGAACAGATAGGGAGGCCAGAATGACCTTGCCGAGTCCGTCTCGCCCTAGCTCCCGAACATTCCAGGTCCAATTTTCGAGATACCAAGTGTAGTAAATAAGGCACCTAGCGCGGCCTTGCCGACTCACTCAGACTATCCGCACGACGACGCACTCTCGCTCGCAGTCTCGCCCAAAACATCTGACATTTTAAGCTCGTCGAGCCTTTTCCATCTGTGACCATAGGCGTAAACTACGGGGGAGCATCGGGGCTCGTGCCCCCCCCCCCCCCCCCCCCCCGGGCCCGGGCCATGATCCTTACCGAGACGCTGTTTACTTGCCATGCAACGAGTTTCTAGTAGTGGCATGTAAACAAAATAATGCCCACGTTGCCGTGATTATTAAAATACATGAAAAATGGAATCCCAGCGTGCTTCCGGGGAGGGGGGTGCTTTTCCGCTTGCGCGGAAAAGCCCCCCCCCCCCCCCCCCCCCCCGGGAAGATGAAAAGTCTACGCCGCTGTGTCTTACAATATATAAACAGAGGAGAAATGGCTTGCAAAAAGATATCATTGGGATCCGAGATATATGTGGTGTAATCAAGCAACGTAATGTAGTGTCCGATATGTTTGTTTTGTGCGACTGCGTACGAAGTGTCAGAACTCGTCAGGGCGACTGGTTACATTCTGCTGAACAAATGTATGATAGGCCTCTCGGTCGCGACATATAAGACATTTGGCCAGGCCTCTGTATTGTCGATATTTTGCGCACGCAACACCGGCATGTGGTCATTCTGACAACCTGTATGCTCGTTGAAGTTTAAACGAAAACCATATATAATATTTCTTCGAACGGCATAGCTTCTTGGGAATATATTGTGTCATACCATCAGTGACAATATCAGTTCGTTCGGCAACGGCGATGTCAACAGAGGCAGCGTTGAAAACACTGTCCCAGCTGCTAGCCTTGAGAAACTGATAGAGACCAAGATAGTCGCCTCTGCAGTAGTAAAATCTATAAACTGATATGTGCTGTACGAAAATACAAAAGCTGTATTTTTTTTTCTGTTTTTTTTTTTTTTTTTGGGTGGGGGGTGTTTATGACGAAATGCTGTATGAGGGGGAGGGGGAAAAGGAGGCTCCAGCTAAATGGAAGATTTCAGGGGCGGGGGGGCATGGCTTCATGCCATCCCCCCTGGGCCTGGCTGTACGAGAGCTTTAGAAAATTTGAAAGGAACTCTAAACGGGGTATGCTATAGACCGACACGCTGTTTACTAACAAGCCGGCGTTTGCCCACACAGAAGTGGGCACTGCGCGTGCGCAGAATTCGAATTTGTTTGAAGTGAAGCGTCTGCGCATGCGCAGCGCCGTCGACACCGCCACCGCAGGTGTTGGTCTATATGTCAACAGAAACGAGTGGAACGTAACGGCGCAAGTGAGCTGGTGTATATAAAAAAATTAGTCGTTTATACAGCAGGAGTTTAGTCTGCCAGAAAATGGCGACATTGTTACCCACTACTGTAGATAAGCAATTTAACCAGTGCAGTACGACTGCTGTCCTGGGGTCTTTAACGTGCACCACGCAGTAGTTATACACGACCGCACGCCGGTACAATGCTTATCCAGATCGAAACGGGCAGGGGTGGGGATTGAACCCAGGATCCCTGGGTTCTGCAGCGCGAGCTTTCGCTCCACGTGCTCCGAGCTGGTGTGCGCTAGACCACTCGGCCACCGATCCCTCCTGTATATCAAACATTTTAGTGGAAAACCCGAGACTGAGGTTCTGACAGACGACGACAAGGAAGTGAAGGAGAACGTCTCCTTCTCTTCCTTGTCGTCGTCTGTCAGAACCTCAGTCTCATGTTTTCCACTAAAATGTTTGAGACACGAGTGGCTCGGTGACTGGTGTAATTGAATATTCATCTATGTTGGTAAAAATGCATCCAACAAATTACCACATGCATTCGCCGGCAAACCACCTAGCTCGAAGCCATTAAAACGAAAGAAGGTAACGAGGTACATCGCCTTACTTGGGCCACTAGGTGTGTCTTCCCGCCGAATTCAGAAACCTCACTCAAACTACACTCAAACTGAAGGGCCCCTCCACTTCCTCGAGGAAGGCGCGAGGGCCGGCGCTGGCCAATCGCGAGGACGGATCCGCCGTCGCGATTGGCCAGCGCCGGCCCTCGCGCCTTCAGTTTGAGTGTAGTTTGAGGTTTCTGAATTCGGCGGTTACAGTCCCCACCGTGTTCTAGGAACATTGAAATCTAAATAAATAACGAATTAATTATTTTTCAATGTTAAGCTTGCTTGAATGTTAAGATATACGGGTTTTGTGGTACCCTTAGAGAAAACCACTCCATAACCCCCAGAAAAACCAAGCCTACGCCCCCCCCCCCCCCCCCTCCCCCCTTTGAAGGGTTCCTTTATACTCCGTTTCACGCTATGTTGTACCGCAGCGAAGGCTGGAAGCGCGAGCTCATAGCGTTGACAGCTGCGCTTACTGCACGAGAGCTTGTGCCGCCGAGATGTACCCCAGAGCAAGAAGCTCGCGCTAATAGCCTTTCCTGCGGTACAACATAAGGTGAAACAGAGTATATATAGTATATGCCTTTCAAAGTACGCGCGCCTTCATTGATTTTCAGGACCTCTGAAATAGTGTGGCGCCATCTCGCTTTGCAATATCAAACTACAAGCCGGTGGTCACTTGCCCTTTCATTAAGAGATGGCGCAGCAAGTTCCAGTATATTTTACTTGTAAAGGGCCGCCCACACTAGCGAGAAAACGCGCGTGGCACGCCGATCGCGGCAAGTAACAAAATGGCGCCGAAGCACAGTCAGCGCCACGAGCGCGTGCAGAGACACGCCCTTTATCTTCCCGCTTAACCGATTTATCGGCGCGCCGGGCGCGTTTTCTCGCTAGTGTGGGCGGCCCTTAACACGAACGGGCGGGCTACATGGCTACACTCGGTGACAACTTGTCTTGGCAATGCAGTGGAAGGTTCAGGCACACGTTCTCTCTCCCATTCTGAGCGCTGGATAAAGCTGTGCGCGGGCTCTCCTCTCCACTGCATTGCCGAGAAAAGTTGTCGCCGAGTGTAGAGAGACAGGTTGCCCTTGCCCGGCCTAGCCCAGCCCTGTTTGTACGCAGGGGCGTAGGGAATATTCCAAAGATTTGGGGTGCAACGCGGTGGTGGTGGAATGGTGGGGGGCGAGCGAGGTTTTCCACCCCCCCTCCTGTACCACTTTTGAACCCGCGCGCTCGAGAAAACAGCGGCTTCGCGCAACATAAATCTTCATTTCTTTTTTTTTCTTTTTTTTTTTTTAAGGGTCTTGAAAAAAAGAAAAGAAATATTTTTTCAGGACTCCTAAAAAAAAATAATAAGAGACGCAATATTTATATTTATAACATTTATTTATATTTATAATATTTATATATCGGCGTAATATTTATATTTTCCCTAGGGAAATAACAGCATCAGTACACGAGCACAGGTCAATCGGGGCATAATATTACACGCGTTACAAGAGGAAACCCGCTGTGTCAAGAGTGTTCTTTACGTCTTCTTGATGCTCCTGCTTTTAACGTTCTGTCGTGTTGAAACCAATGCATAGCCTATACTTCCAAATGCCCAACAATAACCCCACTCCGGTTCTACTTTACTAGACGAAGGCATCGTGCACCTGGAGACGCTATCTCGTGCCCAGCTCGCCTCAGCTGGTACCCCGAACAACTCGCGTCAATTTTACGAGCACGCGAGCTGACATATTAGCCGACAGACGAACACAGCGAATTTCGTGTAGTATGCTGCACGGCGGATCAGTCTATTGGATCAGCCACCGTGTATAGGTTGATTGACGTGCATGAACGAGGAAAATCGGGTGGGGAAATATATCTGCAGCTGTACACTCATAAACCGAAAGGAAAAAAGGAAATAATAAAATACATAAGGATCAAGTCCCGAACACCTTCCGTACCTGTCTGCCGCCGAACAACTTTCAAAAATTGTCCCAAGAACCTTTTGTTCTGAAGATTTTCCTTGACCGTGTATATTGAAGTTGCCATTTACCGAACCCATTTTTGAAGCCCAGGCCTCCCTGTCTCTCTCTTTGTCTCTCTTTCTTGATTGAACTGAAATCAGATACTACCCGCAACGTACTTAGCACGAACACGGCATAGGTGCGCTTTCCGTGTGTTTTACTTGTGCACGTCTGTCTTGCACGCCAAGCTTCAAAACCCAAGTGGATGGCGCAAGTGGATGACAGTTTTTCAGCCCGAGCAACAAAAACATTTAAAAAACAAAAAACGTGCGATCGCGCGTTGAACTGTCCTAGTCACATTAGAAAAACATTCAATGTGCGCAACCTGCACACACTTAAAATGCACATTGGTTGCGATATTGGGTAGGAATGTTTAACCCAGCTGTGATCACATATACTCGCACGCAACGCCACTGACAAAGAGACACCCTTGTCGTGGTGGGATCCGAAGGTTAAAAGCGGGAGTAATTCTTTCAGTCCCTACTTCGCTAACCTCGATGGCGTTCTCATGGGGACCGCAGTGTTCGCGTAATCAGCTTCTTGGTGACGATAGCCGAGTGCGGCTTCTAGATCGGACACGAGCACTGCGTGGGCACTCGATTTAGGCTCGGGAAGGTTTTGATTACCTTAAGTGTAGACGCCGCCGACGGTACGAGCTAAGGAACCTTACAAACAGCGTCAAAAGCACAAGTTACTAGGCATTGTATGTTTATGATTGGTTCGGGGATGACAGAACACGTACAGAAACATGACGGACACCATGATGCTGCGCTTTTGACGCTGTTTGATTCGTTCCATCAGCTAGTATCATCGACTGCGCATGTCCGATTGTTCCCCTAGATGACGCTGGAACAGAGCCGAGATCAAAGGCTTCGTGACGTTTTCCCTTTCCCCGGAGACTCCTCCCAGTCTCCGAGGGAATCAGTCAGTGGCGTTGGGAGTGGCCAACGCCTCCTAAAAGCTAAGGCCGTAGCGCTCCGAGTCGTGACGTCACAATGGTCGGAGAAGGGAGGCCACGTCGAGGAAAGGCGCCCTCTCTGAGTCTCTTAAACTAAAAAAAAAAAAAAAGTGTATTGGGTCCGTTCAGAAAGTGATTAGCTGCGATGCGGGACGACTTGTGCTGTGTGATTTTTTTTTTATCTCTTCGTTCAAGTTTCGTGTTTTGTGCATCTATGCCCCTACAAAGGTCGCGGGGAGTATCTGGTTTCAGTTCTGTGTTCCTTGTGTTTCTCAATTCTGTCCTTCTCTTGAACAACCAACCACCCGGTTTCCATAATTTGTCAGATACTCAGTTCCACCCAGCTCTTGAAGTCTTTTCGACCACCCTCAAGCTCACGAAGGCAGCTAGTCACCTTTCTTTTCTGAAGCGGTGACTACGCAACCTGGTAGTACCTAATGGCTTCCGCCTGCACTCTGCCAATCACTTTGATGATCCGACCTTCCGAAAGCGTCACAATCAAATACTAGATAATGCTGCTCTCCAACTAATGAAGGCACATCTCAAACACCATAACGACCACTGTGTCCAATTACGCCTAAAGCTCACCGTCGCTAAGATACTTCTCAAAACTGACTCAGCTTTCCATTCTCACTCACGCAAAATTATCGACAAAATTCGTGAAGTCAACTCGTATCTCTACGCCGATGGTCTCGCCTCTAAATAAACAAAAAAAATAATAAGAAAAGAACTACACACTTTCTTGCCCCAGAATGACCAGGCCGCCGTCCAACTCAATGAAGTAGTCACTACACCAGACGATTCACACCTCACTACACCCAAACGTGCTATCTAATCGAAGGGTCTGTCCTTCGTCCCTTCGCTTCAAAACCGACCTGACCTTTTTCTTTACATGTAGAGAGCGAACAATTCTTCCGACGCCTACTCTTAGATGTACACTTCACCCAGTAGCGGTCTAACTTTAACCGAACCATTTTTGACACCATTAACCCGAACACCAGTATCTGGAGCCCGCTCCCCACCAAACACCCTGAAACTGGCACTTCAATCAAAGCATATCGTAGTATCCTTTCTAAATCGTCTAGAAACCTCATCTCTAAATCTCGCAAAACAATCCCATAAGAGGTTATGGCTCTAAAATTCCTTCGAAACCGCAGTGACCTCGTAATCAAGCCAGCCGACAAGGGTGTCTGGCGTAGTGATCTCTACTCCGACGAGGCTCTCCGACCGCTTTTCGTTTCTGAATTTTACGAACAGCTTTCCTCCGACCCCGCCACCGCTTTCCAAGATCAAAATACAACCACTGTAAAGCTCCTAATGGAAACCAACTCCCTTCCTCCCGCTGAAAATCGCCTAATCGTTCGTCATCCCCGCGACGCCTCATTCTACCTCCTTCTCAAAATTCCCAAAGCTGGATCCCCTGGCCGACCTATTGTGTCCGCCATATCCTGTCCCACTTACTTCAACTCCGCTTTTGCCGATTCGGTCTTTCAGCCTACTGCACAAAACCTGCCCAGTTACGTTAAAGACACAACAGACATCCTCCAACGCCAGTCTAATCTAGTCCCTACCCCCGACACTATCCTCTTCACAATGGACATCACTTCTCTCTACACGGTAATCCCTCACGCTGAAGGACTACAGGCTCTCTTACATTTTGTTGAGCAGCGTCCCTCCCAAAACCCCCCGTCTTACGTCATAATCCGTCTAGCCGAACTCGTCCTAACACTAAACGCCTTCCAATTCAACTCCTTCTATCGCCAAAAATGTGGTGTTACGATGGGCACAAAGATGGTTCCCTTGTTCGCCAACCTCTTGGTCGGCTACATCGAGCACTCGTTCTTTAATTCTTTTCCACACCCGCCCCCAAAATTCTATGGTCGTTATATTGACGACCTCTTTGGTTTTGGCCCCCCTCCCGTAGTTGACTGCTTCACCAATACACTTTGTAACGCCCACGCCTCCCTCAAGTTTACCTCAATTATATCGAAATCCTCTGTCAACATCCTAGAGTTAAAAATAATTAGTGACGGACACAATGTTCCACACCTCTGTGCATAATAGACCTAGCTACCTTCTCTATTCCTCGAACCATCCTAGATCCCAAATCAACACTGTTCTCTTCTCACAATTTCTCCGCCTCCGTAGGATTTGCAGCGACAACATCGATTTCCGTCATCAGCTTGAGACGATGACCACCTTCTTTATTGAACGTTCACTCGGCCTTCTGCGCAATGCGAGCAGTAGCGTGTCCAACATTTCGCGGCACGACGCCCAATTTCCCCAACCAAGATCTAAACCACTGTGCAACCCCCTCATCTTCACGTTCCACCCCTCCATACCCAGGCTCGGCAAACTAATCATGAACGCCACTTCCCACCTCATAGACTCTATAGTTTTTTTCTAAAGCACCCGCCCTAACTTACCGTCGACAGCACAACTTACGATCCCTTCTAGCACGCAGCAACCGGCCCACAAAACCTCCGACTTTGATTTTCAGTACCACGCCGTGCGGCGGCCCAAAATGCCTTACGTGCAAACACACCGGCCCTCCTCCAAACCTGCTAATGAGAATCCCTAACAATCACACCTGTACATCTTTTAATCTGATATATATTATTTCCTGCACACTCTGTCCGACCCTATTATATGTTGGCGAAACTGGCCGCCGACTCCACGAATGCTTCCGAGAACACCGCAGACTTGTCACACTAAAAAAACGGGCCAACTTAAACATGACCTCTCCACACACGTATCTAAACACTTCTCCTTTAACCTAAAGACGGAATTCCTTTCCGGTTTAAACCAGAAACTTTTTTTCGGCTATTAGACCCCCATACCCCCCTTTCCCCGCTCCTTTCTTTCTCATTTTCTTTTTTTTTTTTATATTTGTGTGGTCACGGGGGTGCTCTAAGCTTCTCCCCCGACCGCATTCTTCCACTTGTTGACTTCAGACCGCTTGCACCTTACTTGACGGCTTGACGGCTTTTCCTCCTCCCTCTCTGACTTCATGAGGTAACATCTGTCACGTGTTACCTCCGCCTTTTGTATATACTTTGTTTATATATCTTGAGCTGCCATTTCCTCTTTTAATATACTTGAAGAAGGCCGTTTGGTCGAAACGTCGTTCCCCTCCTTTCCTATGGCATATCTCTTCCCCTTAATATCCCTACTAATTAGCAATAGGTCTATTAGAGGACGTAACTCACTGCGCGTCAAGTGGTAGGCATATACAGTATACGCATTTCCAGGGCACGAGTCACGCGCGATTAGACCGGGCTTACGTTTCCCTCGAACTTACTAGCGCGTGTAAACACTATTCAATATAACGCTAAGAAAGCACCTAAGAGGCTCGTTTGTAATTTATGGAAATTTAATATGAAGCTTTTCAATAATGATTTTTTGTGACTGCGGTGCGTCACAAGCTTGAAGAATTCCTAGCGCCCAAGGGCAAGAGGTTGGTGTTAAATGGGAACTGTTCAAGCAGGAAATTAAAATATAGCCATAGAACGATCGAGTTTATTGAAGAATAAAGGAAAAAAAAGTTTATTAAATGGCCTGCTTCAGATGTTAATCCAGGAAGAACGCCGTTCGCCCGGTTCTTTGCGGACGAGATTATCTGTATTAAAAAGCGCTTAGAATTTCTGGACACTGAACAATACAAGGGGGCTGTGGTGCGAGCGCGATTAAATAAGTTATCACTCATGGAGATACCCACTAGTAGGGCTATCCAGCGAGACGAAGATACGCCAGTGAAGATAAGACAAGCGAGATTTCGTATCAAGGGGTTCTGTCTGGTGATAAGAATTTCATCGAATGCGCGTTTTTGTATAAAGAGTTTTTAAGTTACCGGGCGCTCAAAAAGAAAGGCCTTCGAAGCGTTTACCTGCCGTTTATGCCAAGACTGACGTACGACATAAAGGAAAAGCTAGAACAACCCATACCGTGTTCCTGATGGTTTGGGCGCTGGTTTTTATAAAGCGTTCAAGGACAAGCTTGCCCTCTTTTTGCACAGTTTGTTTTCCGAAGCGTATCGCGTAAAAGGTTTGCCTCCTTCATTTTTATGCACTCATACGATTTTTATACCGAAACCTGATGATCCCGTGAAACTCCGTAATGTAGGAGCGTATCGCCCAATAAAGTTGACAAATGTGGATTATAAAATTTCGATGAAAATATTAGCAGAGTGAATGCAAAGTGTGACAAGCGTTATTGTCGGCCCGCACCAGACTTGTGGTATCAAGGGACGTAGTATCGTTACGGATGTTCAAGTGGCAAGGAGCATTCGGAAATGTTGCGAGTATGGAACGGAGAGTCGCTGTGATACAGGTCGACCTGGAAAAGGCCTTCGACCGTGTGTCACATGATATTCTTGTTTTCTATTTTAGACCACGTCAATGTTGGTTCAGCTGTGTGTGATGTAATACGTATGGCATACCAGAATTGCGCCACCCGTCCTGTTGTGAACGAACGTGTGAGTGAGCGTATTTGTCTTTTTTCATCTGTGAGACAAGGCTGTCCACTCTCGCCTCTGCTTGTTTGCATTTTTCCTGAACCGTTTTGTTGAAGCATTAGAGAGTTTTGGAATACGGGCCCCCAACGTTTGGGTTCCCCTAAGAAATTGGGGGACACAGACGCAACAAGGTTGGCGTCGACGGCTTATAGAATAGGGGTTTCGTAACGCAGCGCGGCGCGCTTAGGTTTCGCGCTTGCAGCGCCAATATTGCTAACGAACGTAATAATCAAAAAAGAAAAATATTAAAAACGTAAAACGTATGCACTTAGCAAGTACTTTTTGTTTATAAATAATAGTTAAAGTAAATTGAAATCAAGATGGTTAAAACAATAAACAATCTACTGGGTGTATCAAGGAGTGGCCAGGCTCTTTAAACCGACCGTAAAATTCGGTTTCTTAACCTATCGCGCTACGACTTTGTGCAGCGTTGCCCACAGATGGTGCTTTTTTTTTCCATAAACTTTGCAAAGAGCGAACTTACCTGAGGAAAAAAGGAAAGAAACAAAAAGGCTTAGCTCCTATGGAAATGCGGCGAAGCCAAAGGTCTTCAAACAATACGGCGCCGTTTCGCACGGGAGACAAGAGATGGCGCAAGCGGTCGCGATGCCAACTGCGCCAACAAGTGAGCATACGGCGCCGAGAGCCGGCGTCTTTAGCAGGCGATCTTTTCGACCCGTGCGAGCGTACTGCCCCGTGCGTCGACGATCTGCAAAGGCAAACACCGCGCGCTTGGTCTCGCCTTTATATACCTCATGGTCTCTATCGAAAAGCCTGTACGACTTGCGACCCTCAACGTGCAAGGACTCGTGGACCGTCAAATTCAAAGGCAATTAACTGTACCGCCTATTCGTAGACCACGACCTCGATATTGCTGCACTTCAAGAGACCAAGGTCGATGGAGAGGACCAGACTGAGCGCATGGTGCGGCCTTTTTCGGCCCGCTACGATGTTTGCGTCAGCCGTGCCGTGGGGACGTCCGCGGTGTGTGTCCTTTTGGTTCACCAGTGCCTAGGTGCAGAAGTTCAGGCCGCCACGACTTGAGTCGGGGCACCTTGTGTCTTGCGATTTTTCCTTTTCGTCGATTGAATGGCGCGTCATTTGTTTTATACGCGCCTACCAGAGTTGGGAAGAGGAGGGCCTTTTTTGAAGGCATTTAGTACTATTGTAACTGTCCGCGACTTGTTATCCTGCTTGGGGGCTTTAATTGTGTAATCAGCAAGCGACAAAAGAAGCTTTACGCCATAGACTCGAGTATTGAGTGTTTAAAAGATTCAATTAACGAGTTTGTAATGGAGGATGTTGGCGCCTGTATCCGTAATGGGCGAGTTTTAAAATTTACCCAAAGTTCAGGGACTCAGTCGCGCCCGTCTAGATCGAGTGTGTGTGCTTTCGGATTTAGTTCCCCAGTGTCAAGATTATCACGTGAGTCCAGTGTCCTTCAGTGACCATCGTTTGGTTAAGTTTTCCCTACGGAGCAAAAATGAGTAAAGTGTTTCATTGGGAATTGTGGAAATTACACGCGAAATCGTTGCAAGATGATATTTTCATGCGACGAGTTCAGCCAGCCATAGAACGAATGACAGACGGTTACAAATCAGTTGGGCATGGGTCGAAATGGGGAATATTTAAACAGGATATGAAGATAATGGCCATAGAAAGAGAAAAACGAAGAAACGAAAATGGAAAAGGCAGTGCGCTCAAACTTGCTGACGCTAGCAAAAGAAGAATGACGATCGCCGGGGTTTTTTAAAAACAATATTTTATTTTTGAAAAAAAACAAACTCCAGCTGTTGATGGAGACCGATATCGCGGCGCGCTTGTGCGAGCTAGAGCCGACGGGCTGATAGCGGGCGAGTTGCCTACAAAGCGAGCTTATAGGTATGGAAAAGAAGTACGCCCGTCGTAATAAGATTGCAGAAATCGAAAACGATGGTGTCGTTACAAACGATGACACCAAAATCGAGTTTTTTCTTTATTATACAGCGCATTATTTTCTTCCAATCCTGTCAGTCTAGAACGTTTTAAAAGTAATTTTTTATCCTTCATGCCGAGACTCGTCGACGAAGCAAAATCAGTTTTAGAAGGACCCATTACATATGAGGAAGTTAAGATGGCAATTGAAGCTTTGAACCCCTTCAAGTTCCCTGGACCGGACGGGCTAAGTACGGCGTTTTATAAAGCGCTCACGCATACGCTAACTCCTGTTTTAGTGTATGTTTTTAACGAGGCTGTTGACGCAAAACTCTTCCGCCTTCTTTCCTAAAGGCTCATACCGTCTGAATTCCTAAGACAGAAGATGTCAATAAATTTAGGCAGGTCACATCCTATCGGCCCAACAGTCTGACCAACGTGGACTACAATAGACCCTTTCCGGAATTCAGTGCCATCTGGTGACTCAAATGGCAGTTTATCTTTTACTATACTAATGGCGGCAATGAACCTGTGGACTGCAGTATTTAATGGGGCACCGTCACTTTTAAAGGTCAACGTTAAACGAGAATGTGCGCTTCACTACAATTATTTTTCAATCTCCTTTAGTGTCGATGGCGAAACAAATGCAGCCAGTCGCAACGAAGCGCCAACCCACATAGACGCCTTGATAGAGTTCTATACATCAAGGGGCTTTGAAGCCGAGTGAGTGCTACTAACAGATTGACTGGGACCGAGTTAGAAATGAACGCTTACGCAGCTCTTGCGTCCAATTCCTGCTTCACGCCGCGCTAACATCTAGGATGTATAGGCCTCGAATCGTCCGCTTAGGAGCATCTTCAACTTCTTCCTTCATCAGTGAACAGAAGGCCGCCATTAGTATAGCACATATGCCGTTTTCAGATGATGATGATAGTGATCAAAGTGGCCAGACTGAATTCCTGAAAGGGTCTATATCTTCGTGAAAATTTTGCAAGAAGATTGCAAAGTGTAATAACCGAACTAGTTAGTGCTCACCAATTATGTGGGATAAAGGGTAGGCCAATTTTTACAAATACTCACACAGCGAGGTGTGTCCTCGAGTGTTGCGATGCCATGCATAGTCCCGTTGCCATGCTTCAGGTGGATCTTGAGAAGGCTTCTGATCGGGTACCACATGACATTTTTTTTGCTGTTCTTGGTGATGTGAAGGTAGGATCTGTTATACAGGAAGGAGTTCACATGGCGTGCAGTGGCAGTACGACTAGCCTAATTATAAATAAGTCAGTCGGAAAACGTATTCAGGTGCAGCGTTCTGTGTGCCAAGGATGTTCTTTATCTCCCCTTCTTTTTTGCATAAATATAGAATCATTCTGTTTAAGTATTATCAGAAATAGTAGAGTAAGTGGATTAAAGTTACATTCAGCCGAAGTGTGCGTTTTGGCCTACGCGGATGACATTGCCTTGTTTTGTTCAAACAAAGAAAGCATTATCGGAGCGGTTAATATAATCAAGTGGTTCTGTAATATCAGTGGGAGCGCAGTAAACTGGGACAAGTCACAAGTGTCTCGACTTTTGGCACGGGGAGTGGTTTTAAACGCCGAGCGTGTTCGCGAATATAAAATGGGTATGCACCCAAGTAAAGTATTTAGGTGTGCCCCACGAGTACTACCGCGATAGTGAGCCTTACTGGAGCAGACAGGTATCGAACATCGTGATAAAGTGGAAAATGGAAGGGGAGTGGGTTTTCTATTTTTGCTCGATCGTGCCACAGTTTGCAATTCGTTTCTTGTGAGCAAGCTGTGGTACGTGTGGCAAGTGTTACATTGTTATCGAGTGAATGTACAGAAATTGCATCGCGTTTTCGCAGTATTTATTTGTGGTTCCTTTGGGGAGAAAATGAGCAGAATCAATCTTTTTCGTCGTGTCCGCGAGGGTAGAATAGGCTTGTCGCACCTGTTTCAGCGTCAGGTAGTAAATCGTTTAATATTTTTTCGTGATACAAGTGATCCGTTCTTGCGAGCTGTGTGCCAAGCAAGGCTGGGTCGGGCTCTGCCAGAGCTTATAGTGTCTTCGTCAAGTGAGCCAGGGGGCATTCATGGGCATTTCAAAGAGCTAGTGGCGTCATGCGATTTTTAGCAGCCCGTTTTTTTCTGGACTATTTGAGTGAAGTGACACGCAAAAAATTGTATAAAGATGTTTGCGATATGTGGTTTTCCCTGCTCCTATGTACAGAGTTTTGTACTCCTCAGGCACAGGCCTGGACGTCCTAAAAAAGGATGAAAAAAATGCAAGCGCCTTCTAGCGTCAATACTTCTTTCTTTAAATGGCACACCAACGGTACTCTGCCAGTAAATTCACCCAGATGGAGGAGAAGGGCCTGTTCGTTCCCTGGGGAGTCCACTGTTTTGTTTGTAAAAAGCCGGAGGCAGTTAGACAAGTGTTCCTGGAGTGCTGTAATGGTGTCTTTTTGTGGGACGTCCTTCATCGCACCCTGAAAAAAGAGTTACCGCTAGATCCACACGGGGTCAGGTACCTGTCTGTAGAAAACGAAGGCGGTGTACCGTACGATGTTGTAATGTTACTATGAGATAGGTTCCTCCTGCCGGGTGCTCCGATCACAGATGGCCTGATAGTAGCTCCCGACCCTAATCTCTGTTAGCGACATGACGACGTGTTGTTAGTAGGTTGATTTAATCAGAAGTCTTGGGTAACATGCGTACAAGGAAAACGAGTACGGCTCCCCAGTCCGTCTCTCCTCTCCCGTCTCCCCCGGTTCAAGAAACCACCCCTCGGGAATTATCGCTGTCCTCCTTTCCCTCGGTGCTGTCCCCTTCAAATTCGTCCCTCGCGCTGCATGTCCGTCCACCACACTCTCCCCTGGTCGTCCCGTTCGCAGCTGCATGTTGCACACGGCACCGAGGGCGCACCAGCCCCGAGCCGCCGCAGCATCCCCAGGCGTCATGTTGCCGCAGAGGTCGCATTCCTCGTTCTAGAACACTCGGCTTGCCGGAGTCAAACACGCACACACAACACAAACCCACATCGGCAAAAGGGGGGTTCTCGCTTCGGCGTAGTTGCCCACGCCTTCCGGTCTCTGGTGTACTGCCTGGAGAAGAGTCGGCCGCGTCTGTTTTCTTTGCCGATGACAGGCACGGCACTTAAAAAAGCCACAAGTCACGTTCCGCCGGGGTCCTCCCCGGCGGAGTGTTTGGGGGTACCCAGGCCATGGGGAGAACAATCGCCTCCCCCACCCCACGGCGGCGTCGCGAGACGGTCCGTTTGAACTTTCGCCCTGCCGGTGTCCAGGAACGCCTGACACTATGTTTGCATGGAATCTGGAAATCTCGGACAGAGATGCGCGGGAGGCACGGGAGTACTTTCGAGAACGTATTATATTTCATTTGTCGAAGTTTGCAAGGTCCAGCAATGTGTCCCTGAGTGACTGACGCATATCGAACGGCTCTTGACGATGGAAAACGTTTTAACCGCATGATGCTAGTCAAAGGCTGGCTGGCATTTTTATACCTTACCTTGTATTCGCGTTTCGTGTCTGTGCTTTTGCTTTTGTACGGCAATAAATAAGAAAAAAAAAAGTCTGCGTGGCCTAGTCGATAGCGTGCCTGACTCGCAACCGAATTGTCATGAGTTCGGTACCGCTCCGCCTAAAATTGTTCGATTTCTTTTTTTGAGGCAAATGATTCTCTTACCGATTGATCATGATTTTCCCGTCACATCGACGCCGACCCCGACGCCGGCTATTCTGCGACACAAGCTCCTTAAAGCTATCTTTTTTAAAAGCATTCTTCAAGCAGATTCGAACGAGAGTCACCACGAGATCCGTGCTTCGAATGCTGCATGGCACGAGTTCAGAGAGAAACTTGGCACGCGCGACATTATATAACTACGGATACCCCCGGTGACTCGTGTCTGCACACTATCTTTCGTGTGACGTATAAACAGTATGACTTCGGCTTTAATAAGCCGCACTAGACATGCAACGTATGAAAGACACGGTCTGCAGGCATGATGAAGGAATCATCTGCATACTCGCCTCAAACATCTTCGAATCACGAATTGCTTCATGCACGTGTGTGCGCTTCGGACATCTCCGCAAACAGTTCTTGTTTGGCCAATGTGACAGAACCACCATAAGATGGAGAAACACGCCGCAGATGGTCTTTTTGCGTATATGATGCATTGACAACGTGAGCGCGGCTTGGCAGTCTCAGATGAAGAGACGCGCCGAGCTGATTTCCAGCCGCTCGCGACCGATGGATCGGAACCGAACTGCTTGTTCGAAACTGGTTCTTGCCCCCCTGGCAGCACGCGGAAGCCGTTGGCGTGCTGCAGGTTCCGGCAGGTCGACGCTGCCTCGGAAAAAGTGGCATGCACGCGGCGCGGTAGAGTGTTGTGGCAACAGGAAGCGGGCAACTTCCGCGTCCGAGATCGAGCTAGGGTCGGAGCCGCTTCGCTAGGTCTTTCGTTTCGTATTCTTTTTTATTCGCGTTTGCTGTATGGATGTATGTAGAGGATACTGCATGTGGTCATTTGATGACTCTACGGTTATGGTGCCCGGAGCCCGTCTTTGACTTTATTTGGTGGCCTCATCAATCCGATCTTATGAACACACTAGAATCGGTTCAAAACAAGGCAAGTCGTTTCATATCACGTGATTACTCTCGAAAATCCAGGATAACCACTGAAATCTGCTCTCGACTTGTGCCCATTTTCTAAAAATAACTAATCTCTCCCGTCTTGTCATCTTCCACAAGTTATTATTTTACTCCCTTTTTCTTGACCTTTATTTCCAATCACTACCACACATTTTCATGCGCCTTGACCATAACTTAAAAATTAAGCCACTATTTGCGAGGACTATTAAATTTAATAACTCCACTCTCCATGGCTTTTGCCATTAATAATTGGAGCTCTCGTCCTCATTTAAGTGCAAATGAAGATAATCACGATAGATTTAGAAATGTTTTGCAAGGCACACCTCTAAGCTGCTCATAATTAACATGTTTAGTTACCATCACCTTGTGTTCCTTCTTGTTTTGTTTTCTTTGATTTTTTGTTGTCGATTTGTACACACCATGTTCCTAATTAAAAATCTGTTCCTTTCGGATGCACCTGTTGTCTAAATATGTCGTCTTGTCTCCCCTTATGTAATGTACAGTCTCCGGCAATATGAAAGACCCACTGGGAGCGCGTGGCCAAGGCGGTGGCTTGCGGGGGCGCTGCGAGCGCTCCGGGCGATTCCATTCTGCTTCGAGGGGAGGACGCTCATTCGGGGCTCAGCACAAACTGATCAGCGCGTTTCGCTTTAGCTGAGCCCCGAGGGAGCGTGCTCCCCTCGAAGCAGAGTGGAACTGCCCGGAGCGCTCGCAGCGCCCCCGCCAGCCACCGCCTCGGCCACGCGCTTCGAGTGGGTCTTTCATATTGCCGGAGACTGTACTTCCCATGTACCTTTGAGGAATAATAAAATGAAATAAAATTAAAGGGTGGTCAGCGCGGCGGACGACATCTTCACTTACGGTGAATTCCGCTCGTAGATCTGAAGCGCTTTTCGAAATCCGCGAGGGAGGTAAAGTTCCGTTCCGTGGGACCCGCTCCGGATCGACGAACTGCAGATGAACTCGCATTTTTGGAGCGACCCACCGACTCGCCCGGGACCAAAGCCCGAGACGATCAAAGGTTCAAAATGGCCGCTGCTCGAACTTGCAAGCCGCCTCAGCCGACTGATATTTCCGACGACCAGTCACAACTGGCACTGTTTAGCTGCAGAAATAACACGTGACACTTGCCGGGCAAAAATATCCATACCCTGGAGCCCGTCTCAAAAATAACAAGGAAGACGTCCGCCACCGTAATACCTTTCGGCCGCCTCGAAGCGGCGGGGCACGCACAGCGATCGCCATTTGTGGAGTTCAGATTGCTGGTAAAACTTTAACAAACACAAATAGGTAACAAACCACCACTTGCGCTGTCGTTGCCTAATCTGTTCTTGCTTCATTGCACGAGAAAACGCCGGTGGTATGCAGTGTAAAAACGTAAACAATCAGTATCTGCAAAATGCACAGGCCTAACCTTGCGTCTGCCTCCGGATTTTCTGTCGTTCTTCCTCTCACGATCACAGATGTCGGCGCTCACGATTTGCCACGCTCCTGTCCCGGCTTTGTATCCCTGATCTATGCGAGGTAGGAGCCTTCGAGCCGTCACATTCCCGCGTAAACAACCGACGCATCCGAACAGATCGAACTCGACGGCCCGACAGGCCCGGCGACCTCGCCAACCTCGCCGCGCATGCGCACCGCTGAGTTAAAGGAAATGACGTCGAGGGCTCTGTAAACTTCCGCCAAGATCTGTGGGATTCCACGGAGCGGTTGTGGCACTCCACAGCGCGGGCGCTGCCACAGACCTATACGAACGGAAGATGACAAACTCGAGCCAGATCTGCGAGCGGAATATGCACGCTCCAAATGGAGCGCTTTTGGAGCGCTCGAGATCTGCAAGGAATTCATCATTATGGCGAATTCGTGTGGTCATTTCCCGGCAAAATATTTTGCCATATCTCCGCCAAGGGTGTTCGCGTGGTCAAAGGCTGGCGAGTGCGCGCCGTTCGGGTGGCACTTCTCAGGCGTGTGCTGGCAATTTACCGGCACAATATTTGCCCGAGCTCCAAGAGGTCGGGCAGCTTGTCTGCCAGACTGTATCCGGTATCGTCATATCCGAATCGGGAAAGGGAACCAAACGAAACAATGGTCGCCAATAGCGGATTCGAGTAGAAAACGAAGCCATTGAGACAGACACCCCTCTGTGGTCCGAGAAAGACAGCAAAAACAACGGAGATAAAGATAAAATATTTTAAAGGAAGCTTCCGCAAGATCAGTTTCCTATGGGACACAGCGTGTTATTACACCGCTGTAAAAAATGTATTGATAGTGCTGCAGCTCGACACTTGAACGCGCATTACTATTTTAGAGGGCTGGGTCAAATCAAAATGCTGAGGATTCCAGCAAAAAGGTAATAACAAGAAAATGGAATATAAAATGGCGACGCTGGTGAGCCTTCTAGGATCCTTGTAAGATGGCAACAGTTCCTCGAGAATCTAAACAAAATATATTACAATTTGTTTACCCACATCTCAGAGTCCGAATATATGTTGCTGATGCCTAGAGCGTAACTATTGTATCATAAAATAATCGTGGAAGAAGTTAACGAAGTTCACGCGCGACCCAGGCAGATGAAAACGCCAGTTGCAGGCGCTTTGTGTTCGGGTGGAGAGGGTCACGTGGTGCGCCGCTGGCGCGGTTTTCGTTGCCTGTGCCGCCGGCGTGAGCTCGCCGGCGATTGACCACGCGAATTCGGCATTAGAAACGAGGGAAGATGTCCGACGAGACTTTCGAGATCCAGCTGTTGCTCAAGGTCACGAAAGGCTGATTGGTGACCACAATAAATGCTTTCATAACACTCTTGCGTTTTGTGTCTTATATGCCCTAGGACAATAAAGTTGAAAGTAACACTGATAATATAACGGATTTCTTTTTGAGATAACGGTCACTTACTTTTATGATAGTATAATTGTAGCTGTAAATAGTTACAATATAACCTTAGGTAATTGTAAATGTAATTCCTTACTTTTTAGTAACGTATACAAGTCTAATGTGGCACAAAGCAATTTTTGAGAAGAAAAAAGAAAAGTAGATAAGTATTTTAAGCACTTTTTATATGGTTGCGATCTGCATGATGTGTTGTTGTTTTATTTTTGTCCAACTGCAAATAGTCACGTGGCAGAGAGTTAAAATTAGCCACTCCTCCTTGTGCCGCAAAAGTAAAATAAATAGATATAAAAAAAAATCTTTACGGCGGTGATTTTCGTTTTGGAAATGAACAGCACCATAATGATATACTTGTCGTTTTTGTTGCCCTTAAGAGGGGGCGCACCTCAGAGCCCCATAGAGAATACATGAGGTTTTTCACCAAATTAAAAAAATTCTCACATAATAAAGGCTGCGCGGATCTTCTTGAAAATTTCAGCTTTAAAGACATTGAGTCATTATCGAGACACTAAGCGCAACAAATGTTTCATCATAAATTTAATTATATTCTTTAAAAAATCATGAAAATGGTCAAAATTGGCTAATTCGGCACTCTTGCGTTCGGAGCGAATTTACAAAATTATGTAAATTCAAACATAAGAGGTATTGCGCTTAGTGTCTTCTAAATTTATTACGGAATCGAATAATATTCAAATTATTCATGTAAGTCGATTTGTTCCGTAACTACAGCAAATATAAAGAACCAAGGTGTCAGTGCTTGTTTTCGTCGTTTTTAAGGTACCTCTCTCTCCCGTGCGGTGGCGCTCGCTGTCCACGAAATGCGAAATCGTCCGTTCGGAGATCGGCCGGATCGGCACTGTGCGAGGTGTTCTTCCGCGGCCGTATTCCGCGCCCGTATCCTGTTTTATTCTGCACGCCGAGGCGTCAGTGTGCGTGTCTCGCTTTCCTGGTTCTCGCTGGGTAGGTCTCCGTGTTTTCGCAAGTGGCAAATTCACCTTGGAGCTATGGGTCGAAGACAACCGTCCTGTGGCAAGCGGACCGCGAGGTGTTCCACAACCTCGCGGTCCGTCAACGCGTTGTGCTTGTTTCTACTTTTTTTTTTTTCTTTTAAAAACGGGCTTTGTTTTTGACGCAAAGTTTTATTTTATCGTTATCCTTCACCCAAACGTCCTTCGGCCTTGGGGTCGTGGAAATCGGGGATGAAGCGTGCACAGAGTAGATCGTTGTTTTCCTCCTTTTTATTTTTCACGGACGTCCTGTGACCTCCGTACGGTTCGTGGTCACCGCAATCTAACGCGGGGAAAAACGGGTCGCCTGCTCTGTAGTCAGGGTATTCCTAGGGGAGGGTGATAACTCGCTGTTCTTCTGGAAATTCACATATCACCCAAAAAGGTGACATGGGTAATGATTACGGTATGTTTTTTCCGGTGTTTATTTTTGAGCGAAAATCGGTGCATGTTTTTCGGTGCTTATTTTTTAATCACCAGTGTATTATGGGTTGAACGTCTTGTGATGACGCTAAAAAGCGTTGATAACCAAAGAAAAATGCGATTGGACAAGAACATTTCAAATTTCCAATTCCATTCACATATCCATTACGCTCTTCTCGTGGGAGCATCTATCCTGACGAAAAATGCCTAAGTCATTGAGCTGTGAACGCATACTCAGTGTACAATCTTTCGGCCTAGAGAGGTATTGCGCACGCTCGAACGCGCTTCACAGCCCAGTAGACGAAGTTGGTGGCACCCAGAAGGCGAGTTTTTGAATGGTCTGTAGTAGGCAAAAGAAACAAATAACAATCAACGCATATCAGCTCTTCAAGCGAAGAGGCGCGTTTCTAAGGTCAATGGTACCGGACGGCACTAATGTCGTTGGCGTTGTCGTAAGGTGACGTCAGTTCATACGAACTGACGTCATCTTACGTGATCACGTGACACAAACTCATCATCTTACATGATCTCGTTACACGAAATGACGTGATCTTACGTGATCACGCTGCACGAAATGACGCCATCTTACGTGACCACGTAACAAGTCATCTTGTAAGTCAACCTCTCCCCACAGCAGCGCGCTCCGCGCTTTCCGGGCCCGTGCAGTGCTGTAGTCGAAAGCAAGCTCCCTATGGCAAGCGAAAGCTTCTGAAATCTCACATTGAGAATACTCGCAAGCGACCGTCTGTGGAAGCTTCGCACGTTGAGGTTTTTGTTGAGATCGAGCCATCGTGTTCCAGTAACTATAGTTGAAGTTATCGTTCAATAAAGCCCTAAAAAATATGAATGTAGTTGGTGTAGACATCAAGATCTAATCAAAAATGCGGTTTGACGTCGTTTAATTAACGTGTATATACAAGTGTAGAAAAAAATGAGTTATTTGTGCATAGATGTTTAAAAAAGTGTTTATTATTCGACACAGGACTTTGGGAGAAGGATGTGTTCAGATTTTTCTTCATAAGCGCAAATATACCTGACGCAATAAATAGTGACGATTTCATCGTCCCAGTGGTGAGCAGGTGATTTCTTGCTCGAAACAATGATGCCATTTCATAAACCAAGTTCTGTGACATATGCTTTTCCAATGCCTGGTCACTATTTTGTAAACCTTTCAGTCCAAACGAGTATACTTCTGTTTGTTTTTGTTAGCTTAGGAGGGGGTCACAGAGCCTATCTTTTTGTCTTCCTCTAGGACAGACGTACAGAGTTATACCGCAACACGCATCTGTGGAACACACAGAGCTATCGCTCTCCTGTTGGCGGTACAGTAGCAGACGACACAACGCAGCTCCGTAGTCTATCGAGGGCACGGCTAGCCGCGGCCCGTAGCGCGACCGTTCAGACTAGGGAAATGGTTTTGGAGAACCGAGAAATGGTATCTTGTGTACAATAATCACATGTCGTTAGTATACTAGTATTCTACTTGCTAAGCCAAATAAATATTTGCAGCTTGTGAGAATATGTTTGCGTGACGATTTACCGTTCACACTCCTGACGGATGTTAGCGAATCCTTCATGTTCGTGGCTCGCAGTTATCGGTACCCTCTCGGAGTGACTTCACCATATATATTTTTTTCTTGCTTGCAGGACATCATAAAAATCACAAACACGCGAGAAAAAAAAATCTTATGAGTACGCGTGATTTTGAGCTTCGCAGCTCTAAAGATGCCCGGTAAATGTCGTCCAGCTTGGGAAGAAACTAATCCTTTTTGTTGGAGTTTGACTATCGTATGCTGGCAGCTCGTTTCCGGTCTGTTTTGTCTATACTCCGTTTCACCGTAATTTGGCAACCCTCAGTCAGAGCTGCTGTGAGGGAATCACAGTCGCGGAGCAAAGCACGTGACAGCTACTTTTAGGAGCTGTACTATGGCACCTGCAGCGCGTCTCCGACTGGTGTGTTTAGCGTCTTATGCTGGCCATACATCAAAAGTGGTCCCGAAGTGCAACAAATGACGTCACAGAAGACGGAGTGTCACGCTGTTGCATCTCGCGATCCTGGCAATTCATCGTAGAAATGCTGGCGACAACCACGAGGGAACACGAGTGTCGCTGTCGTCATGGCGTCTCAACGAAAAGCAATTATACAATTTCGATGTTTTTGTAATTCGGTAATTTAAATTACTGTATACAATTTTTAAGAAAGTAAAGACATCATAACCAAATAGGAACTTCCGTGCTAAAACATGCAGTGCGAAGTGAAGACAACTACTATCTTTTTTTTTTTTTTTTGATGTCCACAAAAAAAAAAAAAGGCTATGCAGCATCGATCGTACCGTTTTTTTTTGTTGTTTTTTTTTTCGCACATTATGTGATGTCCTCTAACACGAAAGTACCGACGTAAAAGCGCTGTAGAGACGATATAAAAACAAAAATTTAAGTGAATCGAGCTTTGTAGTGGAACGGAAAAAAATAAATAATTAACGACTTTTTACGGTAAACACTTCACCTCTAAGTAGAACTTCAAAAAAGTGACGGTTACGCGCTTTCATGCCCATTTCGACAAAGTTGGTAGAACGATGTATTGCATCTTGTGAATAGACATGTGGAGCAGCATGTTTATGTTAGAGGCATTGTGTGTAATCGCTGCGCAGTATCTGCCAAAAGAAGATATTATTTGGGCACAGTCTCAACCGTTTCCGTCTGTGTGTGCTACGAATACAGCAACTCTTTTCGTAGAAGAAGTGATGAGGAGATGGCGTGCCCTTGATGATACGATTGTGATTATGAAATAAAATTTTTAATCAGCCAATAATTGCGACCTCTCCGGTCGCCTGGAACCCCGACAACAACTATCGTTCTCTGGAAAGTTCATTCTAATATTTACACGTTTTGTGGAGTTCATCGAGCGAATAAGAATGTTCCAACAATGAGCTAAACCTACACGAGTTCCCGAATCCAACAACTTTTGAATTTTAGCGCCGTAGATAGTTCTGCGAACAGGGTATACTTCTGTGCAAATATTCGTCTAACAGTTTTGCAACGTTGGAAAGCATCGGAATGATTCAGAATCACTGCGGAGTTGATACTCGGGAAGATAAGACGGGGGGCACTTGGGAGAAACGGACCGTGGCATTTGAGACAGGGGCACAACCGGGGGACAAACGTGCTACAATCGCATACCCTTCCAAGGTCATCGCTTGGGCGACCGCGCGCGCGCCCAAGAAACCTTTCTTTTCTTCTTTTTAGGGGTGGTGGTGGGGGGGGGATGAGGGGAGTGGTGTAGGCGCTGATTGTCTTCCTCCTTTGTGGCTTTTGACAGACGCACAACGAGACTGGCAGAACAAGCGCATGATTCATTTCTTTCGATGGAGGCGTTCTGTCTGTGTATGCGAACACGATTTTTTTCCCCTTTTAGTAGTTAGTTGTTCTTGCCTTGACTCGGGTCCCAGTGGGTGCGTTGTCGTTGTATGCCCACTATTTTTTTTTTTTTAGTTTATGATAGTTTTTGCGCTCATGGGGTATCAAGGTAGACGAAAAGAAAAAAAAAAAATGAAATAGCGCCTCGAAAAAAAAAAAAAAAAGTTGTTGCGATCAGGAACGTTTTCAAAGCGATTTTAGGAGCCTGCAGTGTTACCACAGGTGCAAGATTGAGAGCGTAACCCACGCACTTGAAGAGAAGGGGAAGCTCTCGTCTTATTGGAACTCTCTTTTATGGGTTTCCACGTTGCGATTGTCCTTCAAAATCAACTGTCATTTATTTCTCGCTCGTGGCTTCCAAGTACTGGAAGCCACGACTCGAGCCACAATAGTTTTGCGAAATCAAGGTTTCGCTGAAATGGATAACTCTCACGTACAGTTCGACGCGCAATACCTTTGCCGTATTGACTCGCGAGAGATGCCCCCAACACGGCTGGGTATGGCGGTGCTCCAGACCTAACATCTAAATTTTGTTGCCTTACCTGTTACTATTTCGCGCCCATTTTGAGCCATATCAAAATGAAAGCGCATGATGAAATAAAAATGACACTCGTTTTCCGCTCGATGGAAATTTCACGCCAGCTCGCTGTCTTTGCTGGTACCTTGAGCGTTTACCAGCAATGCGGAGAGTTAAAAAAAACAAGAAAACACGTACGATGGCATCCCTTGCACACTGATTACTACTACAACACTGAGCCACCTCGTATCCTTTTGTTTTTCGTTCATGCTACTAATTTCTTTGTGGGCGGCATTACGGCTGTTACGACGCTAAGTCTGACTGCCCTTCGAATTTGAACTTAGGCTCAGATCAGGGACGAACCAGTTTAAATTGGGAAAATATAATTAACATTGTAGCAAAGTAAATATATCATATCGATCGGAAATACGATTTAGCACATTCCATCTGAACACATATTGTGCACAGCGAATGCAATAGCGAGTCAGCGTGCAAAACGCCGCCACACTGAGCTACCATAACATGTCAGCGATTTTTGCATAGCACCGAGCACGGAAAAGAGAAAACAGTTATTCATTCACATAAACGAAGCAAATTTATTTAAAGCCCGGACACTCTGTACGTCCAATCTAGCTAAGGTTATCAATAGACTCGACCATGTCATTTGTCGAAACGGATAAAAGACGTTGGCAAAAATGATTAGACTGAATAAGTGAATCTAACGCACGTATTTTACCAACCGACGGTCGCGCGCCTTCAATACTCTTTCCAATTGTCATTGCGCACCTTGGACACACTTTGGGGAGCAATGCATATTTACATCGCCGCCCGAGGTCTCCATTGAACGTGTAGTGCTGACCCAAATAAAATGCTAACCTGACTCTTAATCGCTCACCGCAAAGGACGATTTCGAACAGGCGGTACTGTAGGTCACTTGAGATAAAAAAAAAGAAAAACAAGCTATAGAAACGAGCGTCGTAAAAAAGGGGACCGGCATTTTTATTCCTACCTCCGAACAGAAACGAGCGCCATACACTGCCAGGGTTGCCAGGTGTTTGAACTCTAACCCGCCAAACGTCTACGAGATATAGCCCAAAAATAGCCAAATGTCGATCCAGAAAAATAGCCCAAAAATAGCCCAAAAAAACTTATTATTTGAAACGTTTATTTTGAGCAGAAAAGACACATAATACATTTTTCTCCATCAAATGCCCCAGAAATGGCGTCCCTTGCACGTTCGGCGAACTTCCTGAAACGCTCGTAAAAGCGCATGACGACATACCTTCCACTGTATTGGGACGCTTACTATACACGTTTGCAAGTCCGGTCTCAGGGCGCCGCCATCTTTCTCAGTGAGGTGCGCTCAGTGAGGTGCGCTTAGCAAGGCTTCGTAATCGGGTTATGGCTCGTCCAAGCGCACCCCAGCCAAGCAAGATGGCAGCGCCCTGAAGCCGGACTCGGGAGAACTATGCAGAATTCGGACAACCTAAAGAATGCGCAGAGCAGGTGCTGTTAAGGCCGCAAGGAATCGCGCCGTCACTTGTTGAGATGGAGGAATAACAGCACATGCTTGCATTCGGACAAAATTCGGAGGTAAACAGTTACACAAGGCGCGCAAAAAGAAGACGAATTTGTTTGCTGTCACAAACTTATCAGGGTTAAGGGACTGAAGCGCCAAATGTTCACGTAACTTACTCTAAAAATACATTCGAACCTATAAACCCAAGTGATTTCAGGCATTTTGGTTCCAGCACAGGTCAGAAATTGCCCAATGTACAGGTCAGAAATAGCCCAATGCACAGGTTAGAAATAGCCCAATACTAGCCAAATAGCCAACTACCATTTTTTCCCGCCAACTGCAAATAAAACTAGCCCAATTTGGCTATTTATAGCCCAACCTGGCAACCCTGTCCACTGCATCACACAGCGCAGAGGCCGGACTCGGCCACCGCGCGACGCGCGTACATACCAAGCGCGCGCGAGGGAGGGAGAAACTTCCTCCGCCGGGAGAACACGGCACATTTCGGGATCTATTTCACGCAGCGGATAACGCGGGCCTTTTCACACTTCGATACTGGCGCCATCTAGAAGTTGCGCGTTCAACCACGTTTCGAGCCGCGCGCCATCTGGTGGCTGAAACGGACGAATAAATAGAGGTACCGCGCCCTCTTAAATGGTTGACGCATATAAAATCGGCAGATTGGCCAAGGATCAGCGTGATATAATAAAAACAAAGGCCACTAAAGTACTAGAATATTTTTTTTAGCGGGCGAAGAAAGCGAGCGTTCATCTTTTGAATAGTTTTGTTTCTCCCTCTCTTTTTCCCGTTTAACCGGGAAGGCGCAACACGTGAAAGTCGGCACGAGGACTCTCGTGTAAGCAAATCTCCAGGAAACGCTCTCGGCGCCGACTGACGTGGGAACAAAAATTAAAAAAAGAAATATACATATACACGCGGCATAAAAACATCCCGCTACTTGTGCAAGGTCGTCCTTCGCGTAAACTCGCAGATAAGGGTTACGGATATTTCCCCGCTACGGTGCGTTGCAAGGCCCCGATAAGCAGTGTCACAAGCTTCTAAAGGATGACGTAATAAAACGCGTTCTTCTGGTGCAGACGACCCCGTGTACGCAATATTTTCTAGTCGATGTCTCGGTGATACAGAGAAAACTCTGAGCTCGTTTCCGGCCGTCAAAGCACGGATGGAAATTTCCCGAACACTTTATATGCGTAAAAAAGAAAACAACAAAACGAAGTGGTTCGGGGCGTGCTTTGCAAAACCCAACCTTCGGGAGCACTTATTGGCGGCGAGATGTTTCGGTGGCACCTTTGTTCGGTTACCTTTCGTGACGTCATTACCTTGTGAACAACAAGTTTGAAGGTGTTTGTAATGAGCACGGCGGAAGCTTGAAATCATAGCGTTCTTGATCCAACACAGTCAACACCGTCAAAATCGAAGTCCTCACGTTCCTCTTATTTCCGTCCATGAGAAATCATTTGCTGACGTCATAGCTCAGCATTTCGCCAATTGTGGAAGGCCGACCACCGCGACGCTTTTGATCGCGCACATCGCCAATAGCGTTTACACGCTCGCATGCGCGTGCGAATTTACTGCGCGTTTTCCTTGGCACGCAGCCATTCTTGGAAGTGCTGTTATTGCGACAGCTTCGTCGTTTTTTTACGAATGGGGGAAATATTAACACATTTTCGTGGGCCAATAATCGAAAGCACTTGATCTAAAATTATCGCCGCCACCTCCTAGGAGTGTTGAGTCGCGGTCTCACATCAAGAAAAAGACACTCCGGAGACATTGTCTCAGCCTTTTTTCTTGTATGACGATCTCGTCAATCAATCAATCAATACCCTATTTTATTTCACAAGAGAGATGGCAGCTTGGACGAAAAGCTGGAACAAGTGCAGCTTGACGAGGCCCCAGCTCCAATATGGCAGTTAGCATTCGACATCAGATAAACATGCAGTGATACTCATCAATAGACCTTTTCTGTGTACTCTCGTCTCCAGCAACCTAATAGGCGTATCCGGTATGGGCGACGAAAAAATAGTCCAACGTTTCAACCTGCAAATAGTAAAAAAAAATAAAGGGGAGGCAAAACGACAAAGTGTGACGTTTACGCTTATATTTAAATGTCTTCTATTGGCGTGGCAAATGCAAAACAATGTTTTCGCCCATACTGGAAGTGACGTCAACTCAAGATGGCGGCGCACTTGCAGAAAAGGTCTATACTAGGTCATGTTGGTAATCCCGAAATGGCCTGCAGACATATTTGAAGCGTACATGCCGATGAAGCAAAAACATGCTGGAAACATGTGCTAAAACGTGTCTTCAGATAATCCTGTTATCATGTCAGCAGAGAAAATAGTAGTATCATTTGTATGATGTAGAAGCATGGTGAGACCGGGCTTTAGCTCATTGTCCGATGCGGACTCCGGGCCCTGCGGGCGTCTGGCCAATCCGCTATACTCCGTTTCACATTGGAGAGTTTTAGTAGATCGTTCCGTTACATACGGTTACCCTCCCATATACGATACCCGATAACGAAAGGACTCATGCGCAAAGGCGGCGGTGGAGTATCGGGTATCGCTATCGGAGTCGTCGTAACGATCTACTAAGACTCCCCGTTAAAACTCCGTCCGCCACCAACGGTACGATCCGTAGGACGGTGAAAAATCTGCAGTGCTCGTGGCCTTCGTATATCGCCGGAGAAATCTGCCGCTGTTGTTTTACGAGTTCGCAAATCCAGTCTCAGGGCGCCGCCATCTTGCTCAGTGGGGTGCGTTGGGCGCGGCCATAATTCGATTTTGATGCCTTAGCAAGGATTCGTAATCGGATTATGATGCGTCCGAGTGCACCCCAACCCAGCAGGATGACGGCGCCCTGAAGTCGAACAAAATCGTCACCATTAAAAAAAAAAAAAAAAAACATTTGTTATGGTGACGATTTTGGGTTCAGGATGTATAAAACGAGAGAGAACTGAATAAAGTGGTTAGCTGTGCTTGAGACATCGTCGTGTTTCTTCCGCCCAGTCTCAGGTGGTTTAAAAAATGGTCGTACTGCTTTTTTGCCTTTTTGTCGTTCGTGTCTATGGCCCTTTCCTAGCCTTCAGCTCCATGCGACATTAACAATCGCGCAGCCAATATGCGATCAAACTGAAAAAGCTCGCGCGCATTTGTCATTTGCTGCATGTCTATGACATGATAAAGCGAGATCGAGCATAGCTAAAGAAACAAAACAATACATTTTTTTATGTTGACGAAAAAAAAAAAAGTACCACAAGCTCGTGCTTGTGGTACTTTTAGCTTAGTGAATGAACTTTATTTTTATTTCTCTTTTATAACACGTTTATGTGCCCCCCGGGCTGCGGAAAATTTCCCATACCGCTAAAAAGCCTTTGTCTTCTTTTTTTTGTTTCCGTCGGCATATAAAAATGTATTGTTTTGTTTTTTTAGCCATGCTCGATCTCGCTTTATCATGGCATAGACATGCAGCAAATGATAAATGCGCGCGAGCTCTTTCAGTTTGATCGCATCTTTAAGACGTTTACAACGCCCTGTAATACCGAATTAGAGCGCAGCTCTTGAGGAGGAAAAGGGGAGGCTACGGAGGGGAGGGTATGCCTCTCCTCCTGATCCGCAACCTCTCCTTCTCCCCTCCTCCTGCTCCCCTCCTCCCTTGCTCCTCCCCTTCTTCCCTGCTCGTCCTCCTCCTCTCTTGAGGTACTTAGATTTTGCATTATACCGTGCTAAGCAATCTGAGGAAGATATATATATATATTGTGGTATTCTCGCTCACCGCTTGTCCGGAGAAAGGAAATATAGTTGTCACATCTGGGAGCTCCACTCTAAGTTCTGCCAGTGCCAGGAAACAAGACAGCAAGGGCAAGGCGGGAGAAAGAGACGGCATTAGCACTTTGACGAAGCACATGATACTCTCGATATCATCCTACTTGCTGTCGGCTCTGTCGAAGACTGCTCGGCGTTTTTGATTTCCTCACCATTACTCTTGAGTGTGCTCCCCCGAGATGGCACAGCAGAACAGCGAGTGCACGTTCCTCGGAGCCAATGGGATATTTTCCTGCATGACTGGTATGAAGTTCTTCTTTGTCTTGCACGAAATATTTGATGAGTGCTGTAGGCGAGAGATACAGAGCTACCACGAGCAAGCCGTTGTCGACCCTGGCGGCACAGAATTCACCAACTTCGTCTGATGTACCGCAGAGATCGATGGGTACAGCACAGACCCGTATACCCATGTAGATGGCCACTTGAATAACAAGTACTCCACGTTTTCATACGCGCCTCCCTGTGATTGATGAATGGTAATATCACTTGTCTGCACAACGGGTAGCTGGCATCTCCCCTCCCCCTCCTCCCTCCTCCTCCTCCCTCCACAACGCGCGGGTCACGAGTGAGACCCAATGCAACGCTCGGGTTACCAGTGAGACCCGCGCGTTGCATCACGGGATGTTTCCCCTAATGCACCGCGCGTTTACGCCGACGACGACGCCGACGCCGCTCAATTGGCGGAAACGGGCGCCAAAGAGCTGCGCTCTAAAATAAATTTCATGCACTAAGCTAAAAGTACCCGAAGCACGAGCTCCTAGCTAAGGAACGCGCATCGGTAGCACGAGTCCTCGCCCAGCAGGAAGGAGCAACTGCTTATGGGATATGAGCCAATGTCGCCCAGGAGACGAGGCCCGCGTGGCATGACGTCATCGTTAGTCGATCCCCGACCCCAAGCGGCAGAAACGCCTGAAGCTAGACGAGAGACGCCGCAAAGCGGACGACGCGTCCGTCCTGGCGACGCCGAGGCGACGCTGGCGCAGGGGCGTCAGTGGGAGGTATAGGCTCCTTGCACATGACGTCATTTCCGATACCCTCCAGAGAAGAGGGGGAGGAGGAGCTCCCCTCTTATCAGTACCCTCCTTTGTGCCTTCCGGATTTGCACAGGCGTCGCTATTCTCCTCCCAGAAGATTATAGAAGATTAACCCGTCACTCAAAATTCTTACAAAAGCAGCTTCCCTCTCCTCCTTTTACTTGGTGTGCAAATGTGTGCGATGTGACGTCAATGCAAGGAGCCTATATATCTGAACGACAGCTATACACCAACTCATCTCTGTGACGTCACTGCGCGGTGGTTGCGCGTCGGTCGCACTTCCGGTCTGGGGCTGTGGGCAGAGGTCCCCATGCCAGACGTGTATTCCTGCGTTGTTTTGAAGGGAACAAGACAAAAACCTGCCTTCTCGTCGAAACGCCGGGACTGGGGCCGTGCCAAAAGAGTCGAGAAAGATTTGAAGGCCAGTTTTCACGTGCTGGGTTCGTCCGAGAATCTGGATATGTGCCGTAAAAAGGGAAAAGCAGACGCCGACGGACAACGATTGCTTGGGCGGGAAGCACTTTGAGTTGAATTCACGGATACTTGTGGTCATCAGATTTATTTGATTTATTCCAACATGGACGCCAGAAAGCCATCAAGTTGTGCGGACCACCTGCGGACTACGTTCAGTGCGTCTGCAAGTTCAAACGACCGCCTGATCGTTCGAACTGTCGTCTGCTCTTTCAAACGTTTCTGCTTGTCGTCTGCTCTCTTAGACGACGCCGGCCCGTAGATTAAATGTTGTCCTGGTACTTGCTATACGAAGTAAGTGCAGGTCTCAGAAGACTTAAGTTTGAAGGTTGGTAAGCAGGCTCGATGTAAACAGTAAATACAAGGAGATGTTGATTATTGTTACGAGTGTCGGTCACTGACTTGCTATGCCTAATTGACTTGGTCCGATTCTGCTTGCGATTTTCAGTATCGACGTCGACTATCTCAGCTACGGTTCACGCTTTTGCAGCCCGAGCGGCGTCGCGACTGAAAATTGCGAACGAAATCTCATCATGCGAATCAGGTTTTAGCGTACTTACTGCGGCGTCCACGCGGAATGAATCGCCACATGTCACATTATTCACGCGAAGTTTCGCGGTGTAGCGAGCCTCGGTAATTTCGATGACGCCGCTCAAGTAGTCGGACATCGCCAGGAAGACGTAGAATCAACAATTCGAACGCGAAAAAGAGCAGGGGGACTCACACCGACGCCGACAGCATCGCATTCCAAAGGTTTGTTTATGGGCGACGGCGAACTTTTTGCCCACACCCCCATCGCGCATGCGCGGCGCCGGTGGCGTCCGCTAGGGGCGCTCCGGTTTGTTTGTAAACATGAGTTGGTGTATAAACCCTCGTTCATATTCTGAACCTTCCCGTGCGGCGGCAATGTATCAGGCGACGAGCGACGTCAGGTGCACTTTGCGCCTATCGACGTATATAGCGAGCCATCTTGATGCCCTCCCCCAAAACATTTCCGTTAATTTCTCCTTGGAATGTTGTTATGCAGCCGCACCATACGCCTATGGCTACTCCCCAGCTGTTCGAGGAAGCGGGAAATTCTCCGAGCGCATATCCCGACAAGCGCGAGCCACGCGATACCGACATAGGCTGTCGTTAGGAGCGGAGGAAGGTCACACTTCATGTATTCGTATAATGATGTTTCTCTTTGTGGACTTGAGAGGAGCGACAGATTCCCGTTGTAGATCGCAACTGCATACTCGCTCCATAGAGCCTTTTCAAAAGTCACTTGGACCTGAGCCGAGTTGGCGCCGAACACTGACGCAGCCGTCGTGTCCAATATACGCTCAGCGTATATGTGATCAATCAATGACGGACTGGCGTTGCCGCAGCCCTTTACTCTCACAAATATGGGGTGTAGTACTTAAACCCCTTGCCCCCATCCAGAACCACCTCAAAACTATACATTTCGACTTTCAGTCCATTCAAGGGAGTCCCCAGGAATTAAAGTGGGAAAAGGGGGGGGGGGGGGGGGGGGGGGGAGGGGGGGCGCCTGAATTTCCAGGGGTCGGGAGGCACAGGGGGGGGGGGATTTCTTTTCTCTATTTACTTTCTTTTTTTTTTCAACTTTTTTGTTTTTGTTTTTTTAGCCCGTGGACAGGGATAAATTTGTGGTGCATGACAGGGGTTCTGGAACTCTACATTCAACGTGCCAGTTTAAACATTTAATGAAGCCTGCGTAATTTTCTTAAGAAAGTTCAAAGTGAAACAAAAAGCGACGTCATAAAATATCAGTCACGGTATTAATACTGTGATTCCGTAAATGATTTCGATTCAACGGGCAAACCTCTCCTTTGTTCTCTTTCGCGTTAATGGGAGGAGGAGCCAAGCAGCTAAGCAGCGCGGAGGAGAGGCGACAAAACGGGTCGTGCTCTGATGTTACTGTGACGTTAGCTCCATATAGGAACCACTTTTGAGCCGGCATGCTCGAGAAAACAACGGTTTTGCGCTAAATAAACATAACGTTTTGTTACTTTTTTTTTTGTTTTCACCAGAAGGGTTTTTTTACGGGGTGACCTCATACAAAATGGGCGGAGAAAGGACGTGGGGGAGGGTTTGAACCCCCCCCCCCCCGCCCCCCGGGTGTGTGCGCAGGGAAATCACTGAGTCCACTGTCGTTTAACTAGCCATACCAACCTTTACGAGCGGCTACATAGCTGTGTGATATAAGTTACTGAAAAGCTAATGTAGATATCAAAAACTACAAAAAAAAAAAAAAAAAAACGCTGAGATTTTGCAGCCGAGCCAACAAAACCTTGAGTGTTTTCCTGCAGTCCTTAATGCGTGCATTAGCTATTATAATACGTTGTACCACTCGACTATCAAGCCACTCGTGAAAGTTGGTACCGTCGATTCGACATCAGTGGACTGAACGTCGCATTGCAGTTTAAGTGCTACACACCCTATTTCTGAAAGTGTTGGAAAAGCTCTATTGTTTCGCAAACAACGGAAAGCGATCGCCGGAACGACAGAAACAGCGTTAAGGGGCGATGTAATTTAGAGCGATCTCACAATGCACCGCTGCCGCAATGCATGGGGGGAACTGTAGTCTTTCTGCACGGGCAACAACATTACTGGAGCTCTGCGCGTGTGGAGCACGAGACGTCACCACGGGCTCTCGCATGCACGGCCGTCTGCCTCCCGTGAACTAAAGTTATGGCGGCGTCGCGAATGCGCCGAACGCTTGGTGAGATTGGTACCACTGCTCAGAATTATACCTTGATATCCATAACCTATGAAACACGCGTTAATTTTTTTTTAGAGCGCAGCTCTTAGGGGCCCGTTTCCGGCTTGAGCGGCGTCGCCGTCGGCGTCGGCGTCGCCGTCGGCGTCGGCGTCGCCGTCGCCGTCGGCGTCGGCGTAACCGCGCGGTGCATCATGGGAAATGTCCCATAATGCACCGCGCGAGCCCCCCACCAAGGTCACGTGACCTCGTGGGGGGTCACGTGACCCCCCGAAGTCACGTGACTCCCCTGAGGTCACGTGGCCCCCTCCTCGAGGTCACGTGACCCCCGCCGATGTCGCGTGACCCCCCGATGACGTCATCGTCACTGATGACGTCACCGGCATCCACATCGTCATCGTCATCATCACTGATGACGTCACCGGCATCCACATCGTCATCGTCATCATCACTGATGACGTCACCGGCATCCACATCGTCATCGTCATCACTGATGACGTCACCGGCATCCGCATCGTCATCGTCATCATCACTGATGACGTCACCGGCATCCACATCGTCATCGTCATCATCACTGATGACGTCACCGGCATCCACATCGTCATCGTCATCATCACTGATGACGTCACCGGCATCCGCATCGTCATCGTCATCATCACTGATGACGTCACCGGCATCCACATCGTCATCGTCATCATCACTGATGACGTCACCGGCATCCACATCGTCATCGTCATCATCACTGATGACGTCACCGGCATCCACATCGTCATCGTCATCATCACTGATGACGTCACCGACATCCGCATTGTCATCGTCATCATCACTGATGACGTCATCAGTGACGTCACTGATGTCGTCACCGGCATCCGCATCGTCATCGTCATCATCACTGATGACGTCATCAGCGACGTCACTGATGACGTCACCGACATTCGCATCGTCATCGTCATCATCACTGGTGAAGTCATCAGTGACGTCACTAATGACGTCATCGGTACCCGCATCGTCATCGTCACTGATGACGTCATCAGTGACGTCAGTGATGACATCATCGGCATTGGGGGTCACGTGACCCCCAAGGTAACGTGACCCCCCCCCCTGGTTAGTTTAACCCCCCCCCCAGTGCCCTTCCCTCCTCCTCCTCAAGAGCTGCGCTCTAATTCGGCGTTACAGGGAGTTGTAAGCGGCTTTCATTTTTTTCTTTCTTTCTTTTACGCAGTGGCAGGAACAGAAAAACAAATCGGAAGAAACGAGCCACATTCACCCCTCAGGTCGCAGCAAGAACAAGCGGTCACGTGATCTGGCGCCGATAATGACACCAATATTCTTCATATGCACAGGCTCGAAGCACAAGGCACGCGTGTTGAGATCCAGACATTGTCAGAGTACGGCTAAAGTAACTGGATCGTGAGAAAGTGGCGCCAAGCTAGAGTGGCTCCCCGTTAAAGGGACCATGAAGGCAGTTTCGAAGTTTTATTCGAGGATTGAAATGGATGTCAGGCACGTCTCAGATACTGCTGACCAAGTTCTAGCCCGAACAGAAGTTTGGGTGCTGCACCAATCGAGCAAACAGGCGCGGTAATAATAGCGCCGGGAACGATGCCTGAGACCCCACCGAGGCGGCGGCAGAAAAGTGAACTAAAATGGGCCGTCGAAGCGTGACGACAACGGGCTCCTCGTCTGGCGATTGGTTGAAACGATACACGCGCTCTTGGTTTCGATTTCGGTGGTGAGATGTGATGAATATTTTAGAGCGCAGCTCTTAGGGGCCCGTTTCCGGCTTGAGCGGCGTCGGCGTCGCCGTCGACGTCGCCGTCGCCGTCGGCGTCGGCGTCGGCGTCGGCGTAATCGCGCGGTGCATCATGGGAAATGTCCCATAATGCACCGCGCGAGCCCCCCACCGGGGTCACGTGACCTCGTGGGGGGGGCACGTGACCCCCCCGAGGTCACGTGACCCCGGTGCATCATGGGAAATGTCCTATAATGCACCGCACGAACCCCCCACCGGGGTCACGTGACCCCCCCCCCCCCCCCGAGGTCACGTGACCCCCCGAAGTCACGTGACTCCCCTGAGGTCACGTGACCCCCGCCGATGTCGCGTGACCCCCAATGACGTCATCGTCCCTGATGACGTCACCGGCATCCACATCGTCATCGTCATCATCACTGATGACGTCATCATCACTGATGACGTCACCGGCATCCACATCGTCATCGTCATCATCACTGATGACGTCACCGGCATCCACATCGTCATCGTCATCATCACTGATGACGTCATCAGTGCCGTCACTGATGTCGTCACCGGCATCCACATCGTCATCGTCACTGATGACGTCACCGGCATCCGCATCGTCATCGTCATCATCACTGATGACGTCACCGGCATCCGCATCGTCATTGTCATCATCACTGATGACGTTACCGACATCCGCATCGTCATCGTCATCATCACTGAGGACGTCATCAGCGACGTCACTGATGACGTCACCGACATTCGCATCGTCATCGTCATCATCCCTGGTGAAGTCATCAGTGACGTCACTAATGACGTCATCGGTACCCGCATCGTCATCGTCACTGATGACGTCATCAGTGACGTCAGTGATGACATCATCGGCATTGAGGGTCACGTGACCCCCCAAGGTCACGTGACCCCCCCCTGGTTAGTTTAACCCCCCTCAGTGCCCTTCCCTCCTCCTCCTCAAGAGCTGCGCTCTAATTCGGCGTTACAGGGAGTTGTAAGCAGCTTTCACTTTTTTTGTGTGGCAGAAATAGCTCTTTTCTCAATGGAACAAGGATAGCAAGATAATCATGCATATACCAGGACACCGGGGTGTCCGTTTCCAAGTTGTCCGAGTGCATTTGATTGCTTAGCAGACTGCTTTCATCGGGCGAAGGGGCTCGGCATCTCCGCCATCCACGTGCAAGAACGGTGGTTCTAGAGTTCATATCACCAGATGCGCATTTCTCCTTAGTGGCAACTGCGATCTTCAACTTGCGGATTTCCAAGACCATGGATATTTTTTCGGCAGCGTCTACGCACCGGTGATCTTCCTTTGTTGTGATCATACATGTTGCTACTAGCTTGGACGGACCGAAGACAAGACGGACCGCTTTCTCTTCCTTGTGAGTGACAAGGAGGGGTCCTTCTGACATTTAGGGATAGGTATTTTTGCTACACAATGAGCGTTTTGTCACTTTCCGATGAGTTTGAACCGTGTCAAACTCGGTGCCATGAATCTCCGACGAGTTCAAAATGTAATCTACAGCGACCGGCCCAAACGGCCCTGTACAACGCGATTTGTAATGCTTTTAGAGCGCAGCTCTTAGGGGCCCGTTTCCAGCCTGAGCGGCGTCGGCGTCGCCGTTGGCGTAACCGCGCCTCTCCCTCTCCTCCTCCTCCTCCTCCTCCCCCTCCTTCTCCTCCTCCTCCCCTCATTGTGTAGTATGGTCCGGGCGGGTCACGTGACCTCGGGGGAAGGGGGTCACATGACCCGTTTCCAGCCTGTGCGGCGTCGGCGTCGGCGTCGCCCCTCCCCCTCCTCCCCCTCCGCTCCTCCTCCTCCCCCGCCCGGTAAAGGTGGTAAAGGAGAGGGAGGGGGAGCAGGAGGGGAGGAGGACTAGCAGGCATGATCACGAGGGAGGAGGAGGAATATACCCTCCACTCCTCCTCCTCAAGAGCTGCGCTCCAATTCGGCGTTACAGGAAGTTGTAAACGGCTTTCACTTTTTTTATTTGAACGTTGGATAATCTTTTGAAGTTGTAGTTGGGAATTAATAGGTTTCATACCGTGTATAAAAGCATAATCTGAAGCGATCCCTCCGTTCGTCACTGGATGAACGCATCCCGCACTGCTACCTCGGGCGCGTAACAAGCATCGAGCAACCATGGACAAAAAAAGAAAAAGGTACGAGCGCCGGGGACGGCGGACTTTCGGTTTTGGTTTCGTGCGTCGTCTCGTGTTCACGTTGCGAACTGGTGTCTCACCAATCATGCCGCGCTTATGTGCAGTAGTAGGTTGCGCGAAAGGTCGGCTAAAGACGTGCGGTCGATCGGGCGACGTTAGTTTGCATAAACTGCCGACCGATGCAGCAATGCGCAGCATTTGGTTGCGCGCCGTCGTCTTGCGTAGAGCTGTGGACAGCGGTGTCAGGATTTGTTCGTTGCATTTCCGACCAGAAGACTTTGAGCAGCACTTCCACGTCAGCCGGAGTCTGGGTAAAAGTGGGGCGGGGAGTCGCTCTGGAGGCGGTGACCGAGGAGCAGACTTGTACGTAACGCGTTACAAGTAATTGATTACTTGTAATCAATTACAGTTAAGTGTAATTTTGTAACGCTTCAATTACATTTGTCAAGCTGTAACGCTCGGAGTAATTCAATTACTTTTTTTCTGTAATCAATTACAAAATCAATTACACAATTACCAATTACATTTTTCATCCCACAATTTTTTTTTTCACAAAAATCAGCATAGTCACTCAGCCATGGAGCAAAAATGATTGACATTTTTTTAACATCTAAAAAAAATAAAACTAGGATTAGTCGGCAAATCCTTTTTTCTTTTGCGCCACGCTCTTCTACAAGCGCGCCACCAGCCTTGGCTGGGGAGTTCCGGATCTCGTTGCAGATTGCTGATAAAGTCGACGGGAAGCGGGAACTCGCTATTGACTTTTTAGTGGGCTTTGTTCCTTAGGTCGACGCGTCAGCTACACGACAAGGTCCGGGTCTGAAAACAAAAACGGGAACAATAACCAAACAAAATTGTGTACGCAATATTTTACTGTGTATTTGTGTATTTCTGTCATCGCAATAAAAAGTAACGTGAAAGTAACTTGAAAAGTAATCAATTACTTTGCAGTAATTGTTCAATTACTTCTGGGAGGCAGTAATCAGTAACGGTAATCGGTTACTTTTTTGACTGTAGTAATTGTAATTGTAATCAGTTACTTTTTTTCAGTAACGTGTACAAGTCTGCCGAGGAGTTGGTGGTAGGTCTGGGGCGCCCTCGTAAAGCGCCAATCCAGAGTTCTGCGTCCTAAGCAGCATCTCCCCTTCAGTCGGCGTGAGGTCGCTGAACGGGAGCTCAAACTCGTTTGCGAGCGCGGCGTTTTCGTCCATTTCTTCCAGGTTTTCTTCACAGACCGCCGTGCACTAGAGGGAACCACGGGAACCACACTGAGTGAGCACTAAATCCTACCGATGCCGACAGTGCTCCCTGACGTCACTTCTCTTTCCAGATGCGAAAAAGGGAAGAAAACTGAATGTTTGTTTCGGTTTCGCAAATTTATTTGCAGGTACAGAAATAAGAGCCACAACGTTCTAGAAAAAATTGTGTGGCATACCAGGACCCCAATGCTTCCGAAAACACCTTCTTATTTAAAAAAAAAATTAAATTGCCTTCATGGTCCCTTTAAGGTCGCCGTTATGACTCATGAAATTAGCAATTTCTCTTTGACCTATCCATTCTTGGTGAGCCGATCTGAATTCGCTGGTGTCGGGTAGCTTTAAAGAGACGTCCTTGTATACCGACGTGTTGCTGTCCACAACGGCGAAACAAGCGTGCATCTTTGTACCACCACGACATCCGGTGTCGGTGCTTGGAGTCATTGAACAATATTTTTTCTGTATTGAGACACGCGAGAAGAACAACATATCTGTGAGAGATTCGTGGAGATGGGCGCGATTGATAAGTTGATTGCAAACACAGTGCCAAAGACGCTTATATCGAATAGGAACGCCTTCAGTACGACGATGCTCCATGGTAATCTTGGTGCGACTGGATTAGAACGCCCCTCTCGAAGCTTCGAAGATCTGAAGGGACCGAAATGGCGATCGCCATAGCAACGGAGACTGCGAGGTTTTGGTCGTCCGTATGTTAGTATTTGTTTGTGTTCGGCTAGCAGCGTTCGCTCCGGTAAAGTAGAGAGAAAGGTGTGAGGAGTTTCCCCTGAACTTTTACGTACGCAAGACAGCACGCGGTATACGCCCTTTTTTACTAGCTGCGCACAGTGCTGTTGACACTATGGGCAGGGGAGAGAGAGGGAGAAAAGTCGCTCTTGTACGAACTTTGAGTGACGGTCTAATCTCAGAGGGGACAAAAGCGACTTTGGGGTACCTCAACTGCGTAGCAAATACTTTACTGGGGGGAATAAAGGCCACTCCGCTCATTTGGGTCTCCAAACGTCGGCCCGCGGGCCAAATCCGGCCCGCGGAGGTCTTCCGACCGGCCCGTGGCTAGCTGCAGTCCTCCCAATGGAGCCCGGCCCACGTCCCGCTTCCAGCACGCTTGCTGCTACTGGCGAAAACATAAGCGCGTGTAAAACGGCGAAGCGGCGCGCACCAACCGCGTAAACGAAATTACAAAAAAAAAAAAAAAAAAAAAAACGAGAGAAAATTGTTTATTGTAAGGCGTGTCCTCTCGTCAATTGGACATTTAGCAAAATCCACACTCGTAGTACCCTGTTCCATATTTGGGTAACTAAGTACGTTAAAATTAATTTACGTCCCTAAGCATACTGTGCTTGGTGTACTGTGTCGCAGCTATTAAACATTGTCAGCATAACTTCTATCGTTCTCACTAGTCTTCTGCCCTGTTTGAACGTGCCAAAGTTCCTCCGCGCTCTGGTTTAGGCTGGTATGTTTTCTGGGTGGTAATTACTGTGTGAAGTCATAAGCAGCTAAATGATTGAATTTAATGACGAAGTGAATGCATTCCGCCTTATAATCTTTTTGTTTTATGTTTAGTCTAACTTTAAATATTGTATATTTAAATGCTTAGATATCTAGGATTATTTATTTAGATTTTCCTCATTTACAACTGCCCATATATATTTCCGACCCTCGAGACAGGCAACAGACAGAGCCTCGATCCGGCCCCTCAGCCAAAAAGTTTGGAGACCCCTGTGCTAGATAGAGCGATGGCAGCGCGGAAGCCTCCCCTCGTGGCCTGGCTGCTGTATAGCCGCTCCGGCCGCCGACTTCTCTCCGCTCTTTCTGACCACTTCCTGCCTCAATACCTCTCCAAATACACTCTCGCGTCCCTGTGCAGTGGTCTCAAACGTGCGGCCCGCAAATATCCCTCGACTGCGAGCTCCCGTTCTCATGTTTCCAGTGCCTTATGCGCCATAAATTATGCAGGGCGGATCGTTCATTTCCGCTGGAAACGTACCTCTGCACCGTTTCCAGCTAACATGTTCACATATTTGACACTACTTTGTATTCTTTTAGATTCTGAATTCTTTCGTCGTAAATACCATTATTAACACACAAATATTTATTTTATATAATGCCGCAATAAAAATTATTAGGAAAACAAGAAAACTGTGCTATGAAGGGATTTTTTTGTTTGTTTTGTGTGTGACATGTTTAGTTTGATTAATTCCCGAGTAAATTGAGTGTCAGGCAGGGATGGGGCGGTATTTCAAATACAAGTATTTCAAATACGTATTTCGAATACTTTGTGTGTTTTGCATTTGTATTTAATTACAAATTGGGTAATGCATTTGACGTGTGTATTTAAATACAAAAACGTGGGTATTTCAAATACAATTATAATTAAATACAATTTTGTGGGCGAAAATACATCCCTAAAATTTATTGTCACTGTCCAGAGCAGGAAGAAAACTACGTTCTGCACCGAATGCAGTGTCTCTCAATCAAGCACAAGCGTTTAGTGACTTTGTGATTACGGTGCTAGTCAAGGGCAAGAATAGTGACGACATCGACGTTCACAGGCAGACTGGCTCAATAAGTGCCTGTGACAACTTGTGATGCTTTCCAGCCTGATTTCCATTCATGTTTTTGCCTGGAACATTCTAAATGTCCGGGTCGTCCAGATTTTCGTAACTGGTGCGAGTCGCAACAATAAAAAAAATTCTCTAGCTAGTGCTGCGCGTCTTGGTCGTCTCAGTTCTTTGTTGGTCTATACCAAAATGTAATCGACAAAAAAAAGCTGCTTGAAGCTCTGTACTTTTTTCACCTATTACGTCCAAGCTGATTACATTTTTTTTTTTTTGTGATTATATTTCTATTACGTTACTAGAGCCTCGCTCACTAACTCCCGAGTATGCGATGCAAAATTAAAATGAGATACCCAGAAACCCGTTGCAGGTGCCCTGAAGTCGCTGACGCAAATTTTGAGGAATGTATTTGGAAAAGTATTTGTAGGAGACCAAATACATTTGGTTGTATTTGTATCTTGTACTTAAATATTTTTTTGGAAATGTAATTAGATTTGTAATTAAATACATTTTGACGAAGTATTTTGTATTTGTATTTCGATACATATTTGCATGTATTTTGCCCATCCCTGGTGTCAGGGCAAGGACAGGTGTGCTTACTCTTTCGTTCTATACAAATATGCGAGCACGTTTTCCGGATGGTGGCAGGGAGGAAGTGGCCGAGTGGGCTAACGCGTCTCAGCTCGGAGCGTGGAGCGAAAGCTTGCGCTGGGAACCTCCTGGGCTCGATCCCCGCAGCCCCCGCCCGTTTCGATCTGGATGAGTTTCGTACCGGCACGCGTTCGTGTGATCACTACTGCGTGATGCACGTTAAAAATTCCAGGTTAGCGGTTGTACCGCACTGGCTAAATTTCTCATCTACAGCTAAGAGACCGATTCCCCGTTGAGGCGCATCTCCATCAAGGCTGTATAAACATAAAGAGCAAGCCAATTTTTTTTTGGATGGTGGCTTTTTAAACCTTAGATAGATAGATAGATAGATGGGGTTTATTTGCGTGCCTGCAAACAGCCAAGTGGCCTGAGCAGCAGAGCACTGTCATGTACACAGATAGATAAAAGTATGAGATGAAAACACAATCAGGCAAAAATGTCTGTTTCACCAAAAAAGGCATCGTGAGTCTGTTGCAGACGTGTCATTGGGCAAGTGGCCCGCACATCAGGGTAAAACGTGTCTCTGCATTTTGATGTCCTCCCTGACGGTACCCGGAACCTCAGCGCATCAGCAGCTGGGCACAATCAAGAGACCCATGCACAATTTGACGCAGGAAATGCATGTCTCTTGCAATTCGTCTATCGTGCAGAGGCACTAGACCGAGGTCAATGAGCAGGGAATGGTAATTGTGGAAACGACGGCGGCCGATATATCGGTCGTATGAGATTCTTATAAACTTAAGCTGAACGTTTTATTGTTATTACATCAAGCGAACCTTGTTATTACATCAAGCGCGGGGCCAAAGTATAGTCAGATGAGCATGTCAAGGGTACCTATGTCATTGCCAAACGGCGGTTTTACGAGAAGTACAGAGCATGGAGGTCCCTTCTGACGTCCCTGGGGTGTCACCGAGGGACTCGGCTGCTTTGCACCGCCAAACACCATGATTGTTCTTGATGTTATTGTCTCTTTTCCCAATATATATATATATATACCGGGTGTTTTTTGTGTTTTTTTTTTATTCTTACAGATCTGTTTAAAAAAAAAAAAACGTGAGCTACACTTATGCGGTTTGTGCGAGGGAGTTATATGCCCAGGGAGACATTATGTGGGTGGCTAATCTTCGCAATAAGTTGGCTAAGTAATTAAATTTTGTTGATTAACTTTTTAAATAGTGAAAATAGACATATGGTTTCAATTATAAACTTGCTAAGCATCGTCCAAGGCCCCTAAATCAGGCTGGTGCTAGATAAGAGACGGAAAAATTGCGCGGGTGCCTTACCGAAACCGCTATAGCTTTGTACCTTCTCCACGAGTGGTAACTTTAGTGCACTACTTCGCTTCTCACGCGCTGAAAGTCTTTTGAAAATGAGTGATTTAGGGGTTTTGGACGACGCTCAGCAAGTTTCTAATTGGAACCATATGTCTATTTCCAATAATTAAAAAGTTAATTAGTGAATTTTAATTAGTTAGCCGATTAATCGCGAAGATTAGCCACCCACATAATGCCTCCCTGGGCGTATAACTCACTCGCACAAACCGCATAGGCGTTACTTTCATGACTTTTTTTAAAGCAAATCTGAAAAAAAACAAAAAAAACTGTATATGCATATATGCTTCTTTTCCCCTCGCACTGTGTTGGCCCTCGACGTTTCAGTGATAGAATATCTGCACCACCCCCCCCCCCCCCCTCCGCTCCCCCCAATCTCCAACACAAAATGAGTTTAAGACCCCTGGCGCATGCAAGCATCATTTGCACTTTTCCCTAAATTTACCCTACATTTTTTTCATCTCCCGTGAAACTGTCTAAGTCATCAATTTTGTGCGTAATTTATTTCGCACTTCCCTAAACCCACTCTTTAAATATGCGGCACGAAGCACGGCGTGGTTGACTGTTCGGCGGCCTGATATGTTTCGTTACTGTGCGACGAGTCGATGCCCTCACATCGAAGGCAGAAACACCGAACACGCTTTGCAACCCAACGTTTCTGAGCCGCACGGTTGAGGCCCTCCCGCCGTAAACATCCGACGGAGGTCGCCATCCTGCCCACGCGCTCTTCAGAGTCGATGACTGGACGAAGCGGAGGGTTTGGTCGGTGAAAAGTTATAAGCGGACGGGCCGCTTAGCATGGCCTCGTGCGGCTCAAAATAGCCGCGTCTTCCCCTGTGTTGCTTCCCCTCAGTTAGTCTGAAAAGGGGGGAGGCTGTGTGTGTGTGTGTGTGTGTGTGTGGGGGGGGGGGGGGGGGGATGATGGATACGGTAAACGCGAAGTTGGCGGAGCGAGATGGATGATTGACGCGGATTCAAGGGCTGCGCATGCCCGTTGCGTCACGGGCTGGCTGGAGTGTCGGTCATCGTTTTGCGGGGAGGTGAATAAAGAATAATAAAATAAAATACAAAGCCTGGACGCGCGATTCTTTGTTTAGTTTATCTCTTTTTGTCTCGTTTAATATTATTTTCGTGCCTATGCATGGGATCTAGTATAGTGCGATGTTCAATGTCCAGAAATGGTATTGCGCATACAAATGACGCGGGGCAGCGAATTCGTTACGTATTCTTTGTCTATTTTAAAATGATAAAACCAAAAACTGTGTATTCAAGCATATTCGCGGATACATTTTGAGACAAAAAACAACAACAATAAAAGCAAAAAAAAAACAGCAATTATATATATATTTTTTTTTTTTTTTGAAGCAGCCGAGTTTTGCTGCGACACTCCATAGACTTCCTATAGGGAATGAGCATCGGGCTCCCTGCTTTTCTAAACTAAGCGTTTTGCCAGAGACATATTTAGCTTTCCTTAAAGGGGTTATGTCACGAACATTAAACGGATAGATTATTCTTGAAATAGAATGATCATAGGCTACTTAGTATATACACCAGGTTACGCGATTTTTCGAGCTCATGGTAATTGACCCTTTTCCGAGTTCGGCCACGATCATGGCGCGCCCTCGCGGGAATCCCTCGAAACAGTATTGAAGGCTCCGGTACACTGATCTCTATTGTATACTCTGTTTCATACTTAGTGTGCAACGCTGTCAAAGCTATTGGCACGAGCATGGGGCTAGATTCGTTGATCATTTGCACGCGTTCTCGAGCAAACAAAACCATAGATGAAGCCACGCGCACGCTCCAGTAGCTTTGACAGCGTTGCACACTAAGTATGAAACATAGTATAGTAGGCTGGATCGCGGACCGCGGCATCGGTAGCTGGGGCCAAGTGTCGCCACCGGCGGCCATCGATTGACGCCAGCCAATGCATGGGACTCTATGGGAAGAACGAGAAAAAGTGCCGTTTCCCTCGTTTTTAAGCTGTTGTCGGCACTGAAACTTTTTGGATGCTTTTCGATAAGCCCGTCGCATAGCTTGCGTACAAACATTATAACTGACAGCCTTCGCAGTTCTTATGAATAAATATTTTATTGGTGGAGAGTGACTCCGCTGTAGTGCAGCTCATGAGGCGAGAGTTACCTAGAGTCACCGCGGAATCGGTGGAGGTCTCGTTGAGATGGGTTTAGCAGACGACAAGCTCGAAGGCTTTGCTACGCGGAATTCGCTCGCTCCCGGAAAGCCGCTGTCGAGATGGAAATTCTTCGTCATTCATCAACTTCTGGGCTTCCCCGAAGATGGTCTCATTGACCGGCAAGTTCCTTCGTTTACTCCACTACGAGAGCAAGCTTGCTAGCTCAGCCGTAGGTGCTCCGGTACGTTTGATTTTTTTATTCGGCGACCGAACGTTTGACAAATACTGATTCGATCTCCAAACATCCAACATAAGGATCGCAGCACACCATAAAATACTCGCCTCTGAGCACAGCGTACATACTTCAATATTCTTACTTTTGTGTGTTTCTCCCATAGACTTGCGTGTATAGACCATTTGTTATATTAACCAAGCATCGAGGAGAATGCGGGATTTGTGTTCCACGCGCCGCATGCGCACACCTTCCCCGTATAAAAAATTCGAAGTAAATAACCAAGATAAAGCGTTGTCGAACGCGCGAGCAAAATGCCATTTGTTCTAGGTGTTTGCTTTAGAAAAGTTACTACTGCTGAGGCCAGCACGTGCGGCGCGTGGAACACTAATCCCTGCATTCTTTTTGATGCTTCGGTAATATAGCAATAGGTCTATTCATTGCGGCAGTGAACGGGTCGCACGTATATACCCCGCAAGAAACTCGATGGAGTGCGGGAAAATAAGCAACACCGAATAGTTAAACGTTGGTTAGGTATCTTAAGTGTTGTCGGACAGCTGTGACAGCAAAGGTCTTCGCGAGTTATTTATCGTTGGTTTTACTGCTAATGTCCTTCCTCCACGCGCGCGCGGGCGCGCGCGAGCACGCTAGAGCGGGAGATGTCACATGCACGCGCTCGCGAAGAACAAAGTAGGCCACCTTTCCCGGTGTTTAAAAAAAAATATCCGGAATAATGAACCAACCAGCTACTATATATTTCTCAAATGCGAGGCTACGGCATTCCACTAAGCGCAAAACAATATCTTACTAGTTTCCTTTTCACATTTACAGTGAACCGTTAAGGGTTCTACGAGCCGTCGAAACCAATCTAATGGGGTGTGTGTGTGTGTGTCACGTGATCTTCGAGGGGAACGCTGCGACGCGAGGATCCGCGCGTAGTCACGTGATCAGTTCACAGCCCTGGATTGGCTGGGATGGCTCGTAAGGTCCACTCAATCATCGCAAGATAAAAGTTTTTTGTTTTTTTTTAATTATAAAGTTGTTGTAGATCGTCCCAATGACTCCGATAACGATATTCTTTCTCCACCTTTGCGCATGCATCATATCGTTGTCGGTTATCGTTATCGAGGGCATCGGAGGTATCTGAAGGATCTACTCAAACTATGGTTGTATAGTGGCGTGGTTCATATCAGGAATGGCTTCCCGTCCGCAGCCTCTCAAGGGCTGCATAAATGTCCAAGGGGATCGCTGCCGTCGTCTTTGCTTTCAGTGTGTGTCGAGTAACTTCAGACATCGGACCTTGAGAGCCAGATGATCTGGGGAGTGTATTTTACGCGGCCCCGACACATTTTTTTCTCCCTTAAGGTCGAGTTGTCGCTATAGCTGTCAGTGCAGTCGATATAGCACGCCAGTGTCTGACGCAGTCGGTGCGACAGCACCGAACTGGAATTTATGACTGACGTGTTTGCACCTAAAAACGATTTTATAAATTTTCTTTCTAAACACAGAAGACGTCATAGCGGAGGATATACAAAGGGCTTGACCGACATAAAAGAGTGACACAAAAAAAGTGATAGGAAAGTGTCGTCATCATCGTGACGTCATCAGTGTCACGTGATAACGTGGTTTCGTGACGTGCCGTGTCGCATGAAAAGCATCACGTGATGCAGCATGACTTTGGAAGCCTCGCTATGAACATGATCGCATGAACGACACAATCGACGAGATGTTTTTCGTGGCGCCACCTCGCGGGCGCTCTCCCGTGGAGGAGCGGGTAGGATGCGAGCTGACAATGCGTTCTGTAATAGCGTGGAGTGGCTATGTTAGTTGGCATCTATGCAGATGAAAAACTGTGTATTCATGAAAGAAATGTATATGATGTTTTTGTGATTGATCTTCCTAATGAATAACATTGCCTCAAAGTTGCTTTCTATATAAAAAAAATCTTTAACTATAATGCGCGATTTCGCCGCATGCAAGATGGCCGTCCGGAGCAGGGATGAACTCAGCAGTTGTCATAGAGATCAGTGCCGCGCATCCACACTTTACAGGCCTGGATCGCACCGGGTAACGAGACACGGGCCAGGGAGACGCTGCACTCCCTGTGGTAGCTTGCGCTCTCAACAGGAGTGCACCGCCGAATGTGAACTTTTCTTCCCCATGTTTCCCTTACCACAAATGGCGCCATGCGCCACCTTTATGAAATTAAGGTTAATCATCATAATCATCATGTGAGTGGACATGATCGGGCTAAGGGCGAATTGCCCTTAGCCCGAACATGAAAAAAAAAATGGTGTTAAAGCAAACTCCGTTTCATGTTTTTTTTAAAAACAAAAAAAAAAAAAAACAATGCAGTCCTCTTCAGTATTATCTAGGAAGACCGCACCTCAAATACTATGGCCTAGTTCTACTTTGCAACTCGCCAAGCTGCCGAAATCGGCGGACTCGTGCGGGCGAATTGAGGCGCAACCAACAGCCCAGTCAAGGCTAAGGCGTGGGCGTAGCCAACATTGAGCTAAATGTCATCACCATTGCACCCCCTTTGCTTGGTTTTATTTCTCCCGGAAACCGTAACAGGTGACGCCATCAACGTTTCCTCTTGGCGCGCCTGCGAAGCGCGCTTTTATGGGAACTGTCCCGCCGCCCCCCGCATCACAACCGCCGTCGTCGTCTCACCGTTTGTGATTATTGTCTCTCGGAATATAAATTAAAGAAAGAACATAAAAGACAAAAACATAAAAAAAAACAAATCCGTCCTTGTTTTTTTTTTTTTTTTTATGCTTCCTCCTCCATTTATTTATATTACCCGTACCAGCACATGCATTCCAAGTGTCTCTCGGGGTTTCGTCCACACTACGGACACAACGTGCGCAGACTTATGCCGTAATTGTTCAGACGTCGTCGAATGTCGTAGACACCAAAACGTGATGAAAGGGGTACTCCAGCGATTTTTTGAGCTACCTCAACTAACTATATTTTCTGACTCCCCGGCCTTTACCCTATCCGGTATGCTATTTAGTATCGCGAAATTCATAATAGTTATCGTGAAATCGGCAAATGAAAATGATGCAAAAACCAACATTCAAATATACCCGCACTTTTCAGTGCCGTGACGTCAGTGGTGGGCAAGCTTGCCAGTCGAGCAAGCAGCCTAAAAAATAGAATATGTCAATAATTTGTTCTGTGCTGGAGCGCAGGTACTGGAACGAGCTTCCACAGCGTTCATTTGACACCATGAAACTGCCTCCAATCAGTTGGGAACAAATTCTACAGTCCAAAGACTGAACCCTTGCCTTCCACTGACGTCACCTTTTTGTTGTTGCCAGTAGAGACTTTCAGTTTGAAAAACACGATGAGGACCAAAATTGTAAATTTAAGAACTTTGGGGAAAAAAATATTTTGACCTAATATTTGGGAAACCATTTTAGCGATGTTGTGTGGCAAGTTTAGCAAAATTTCAAGCGAATCGGGGACCATGAAGAAATCGCCGGAGCACCCCGGTGCTCGTTGCGTAGAGGATCACGTGGCATCTTGTTACACGTGATAGCCTTGTTCTGGATGGATGGATGAGTGGCTATCGGCTGTACCCTTCATATCGGGTGGTAGCTAGCGCCACCTAGCCTAGTTTAGCTCCTCCTTTTAAACTAAATTTATTTTCTTGTTTGAAGTTTATTTTTGTTTCTCACGGGTCAAGCCCGCTAGGGAGGTAGAGACAAAAGGCTTTTCTGCCTGACTGGGCCTCTGCCCCCACAGTTGATAACAGCACAACTTGCATTAGTTGCCATATAAAGAAAGTAAACAACATATATATATCTACGTAGCAGCAAAGGCATAATGAGGCCTAAACCCTCAGTATTGCCAAAATATATATCTATATATTTATTCTTAAAAACAACGATGCGTACGGCGGAGGTGCCTCTGGAAGCCTAGTGCACACACCTTCCGCCTTGGGTCGTACACCTAACCTCACAATTTTGTGAAATATCACCACTCATAAAATTGAAAGAATAAAACACAGAGGACAAGCACAGGTCTTTGAATGAAAGAAAGTGGTTGTCCTGTGCTTGTCCTCTGTGTTTTATTCTTTCAATTTTATGTATTCATGTTCAACCCGCTCGCCTTCACCAATCACCACTCCCCAACAGATCTTTTCCTCCAATCTTCTAACGTTCTCTTTGTTATTGTAATTATTCTTCCTCTATCCTCTCGCTCCCTTCAACGAAATCCCGCGCTCCTGCCAAGTCTGTCCTCATCCCCCCCGGAAGGGTGGAACGAAGTCCTGTGCAATTTATAACCAAATGGTATATCGCTTCTTCCTCACTGTGGCATATAGCAAGCACACCATGCGTCAGTATCCGAAAATTTGGCCCTATGTGTCTAAGTTCTCAAAACCCCCGTCCTAGCCTCAATCAACAGAGAACTCTCCAGTGAGTTATCAAGTGAGAGCTGCTCTTTACTTATTTCCCGTTTACGCGATCTGTATATCGCTGATTTAGTCTGCGTCCTATCCTCTCACATTTTCCTTTCGGTCTCCTTTATCTCCCTTTCCACCGTGGTGTTCTGCTCAGCGCCTTCACCAGTCTGTCGGTACTTAAGTTTAGTTTTCGTGTTCGATGTGTCCATTTTGTGTTCAAACTCTTCTTGTATAAGTACACCTTCCCTGCCCACCAGGAGTTTTCCATTTCGTCTAGCCTCCGTTCGTATTTCGGTTTACTGATAGCTTCCCTAGCCTCAAATGATGTCCAGCCCATATCCCCCGCGGTACCCCCTCATTAGAGGTGCTCCCATGCGCTCCCAATGCAAGTTTGTCCACGCTTTTCTGTCGGATCTCTAAACTTGACCGCACCTCAGATCTCAGGCACAGTACCGCATTACCGAACGTTGGACCTGGTACCATAACTCCCTTCCATACACCCCTCACTACTTCATACCTGTTGCGAAAAATTGGGTTGTGTGTATGTTTATGCAGCCTAGAACTTGGTCTGCCTCAACGGGCGACGAGTCTCCCAGCTGTAGGTGAGAAATTTAGCCAGTGCAGTACAACCGCTAGCCTGGGGTCTTTAACGTGCATCACGCAGTAGTGCTACACGACCGCACGCCGGTATATGATGCTCACCCAGATCGAAACGAGCAGGGGTGGGGATTGAACCAAGAATACTGGGTTCTGCAGCGCGGAGCTTTCGCTCCACGTGCTCCGAGCTGGTGTGCGCTCGCCCACTCGGCCACCGCGATTCCCCCTTCATACCTGTTGTAATTCCACAGCGCTCTGTGTTTCACAATTACCGAGTTTCTTTTCCTCTTTTAAAGTGTGTTTCCCTCTTGCTCTCCCGAGTATTTCCTTCCCTCGTTCATTCAAACCCCCAAAAATGTATGCGTCTACAAAGTCTATTACTAAGTTTTGTATTTTCAGGGGATCCCTTTTGTCCCTTTTAAAAACCATTACCCCCGGACTTCTCGCGACTGAAGTTTAGGCCAGGTCTGTCACCCTCCCTCCTGCATATTCCCATAAGCTCTTGCATTATGTCATGGCTATCTGCTAAGAGTATCTACCATATGGTCCGCATACATAAGTCCGTGTTTAACATGTTTTACTTTTCTCCCTCCCTCCATATAAGTCATATCAAAGCCCAAATTGCACTGTCTTAATCTCTTTTCCATTGCACTCAAGTATATCATAAAGAGCAGGGGTGACAGTGGGCAGCTCTGCCTAAGCCCTCTTTTTATTGCTGCTGGTTCGGTAGTTTCTGCTTCCTATGTTATGACGACCTTATTCGTGTATACCTATCGTAAAAACCTTACCAGATCTGCATCTAAGTCATAGCCCCTCAGCAGTGCCTATTGCTTTTCCAAACTCACACTGTCATATGCCCCCTTAATGTCTAAAAATGCTACCCATAATGGTCTACCATTTGTATTCGCAATTTTTATACTCTGAGTGACGACAAAAAGGTTATCTTCAAGTCTTCTGTCCCTTCGGAAACTGTTTTGGAGTTCTTCTAAAATCTCCATTTTCTTCCCAGTCTTCTGTTCTTGTTTTTATTATCCGCATAACTAGCCTGTATAGGACTGAGGTTACTGCTATTGGGCGGTAACCTCAGTTTTAAACAGTCAAGCTATGCGGATAGAGTACCGCCGATGGAGTTCCGGCAACCGTGGTCCGAGGCCAATATTGCCGGACAGAGCCAAAGTTTCGGTTTCGATTTCTGCTCATGTTTAAATTTAGGTTAAAAAATATACATCCCATTTTTCGCGAAGCAATTGACGCAGTGTCTTTTACAAGGGGGTTTTAATGCGAAATCACTCACCCTCCCAAAATCTCCGGTATTGATTCTCTTTGATAAAATAAAATCAACAAACATTGGGCATTTTTATGCAAGCGTTATAATAAAATTACAAACTGTGTGAATTATGTTTTTAATTCAAATTACATTGATGTAAACAAAATCGAGCTCAGACGTTCTTTCCTTTTACAGAAACTCAAACCGAAACTAAAGGTTCGTCCCAAGCGCGGCAGCCCGATTGCTATTTGCACATCAAGATGGCTCCGCTCACGCTTCAGGAAAAGTTTTGTGGCGTTCGCTCTTCGACAGTTCTCGATGGCTCTCCTCACAGATGTCTCCTCGCATCATAAGCCACAGATTTACTTCGCAGCATGAGCGCCACAACCACAAACGACGGATTCACCGTCGTCAAGAAAGGCAAGCGGCGCAAACCGAAACGCGCTCCGTTTCAAACATCAGCGGTGGGGACGCCGGGAGCGGAAGACGAACCCGACGAAGCCAACATCCTACGGCGGATCGCCGAAGCCGAAGCGGACCTGGAAGGGTCTGCGTACGTGCAAAACCTACAAGATGTTCTCTTCAAGTCTGCGGCGTTCTGCCGTGACAAGGACTCCCCGGTCATGCACGTGGTTTGCTACGGCCTCGGCAGCTTCTCGCGTTGCGTCAACGCGCGTTATCAGCTGGCTTTGTTGATTTGTATTCGCCGCTATCTATCGGCGAGTAGTGCGGTTGTGTACGACCCGGTTTTCACGGCGTTGGAGCGTCGCGTTCTCGCTTTCCTGGAATTTGACGTGCTGGAACAAAACGAAGAAGGAAAACGCTGCGTGAAAGAACGTACTCTGTTTTTCATGCCGCACTGCGGAACGCCATTGTACAACAGCCTTCTGTGGGCGAACTGGACTAAAACTTCGCTGAACAATATTCTTATCTTGGGGAACAGTTTCGACAGGATCTGGACTAATAAGTTGGACCGTGTTCTCGACGAGAAGTGTTCTTTTCTGTTGAGCGTGAAACCGGCGGTTCGAGAGTTCGCGATCGTCAACAATTTCCGATACGCGGACGTCTTTAATGACATGTCGTTGCACGCTTTCGACGGTGCGCTGTTGCATGATGATGTCTGGCTGTCGAAGCAGGAGCCCTTCTACGGAAAAGACGACGAGATTGTGCTTGCTCTTCGGAACTGTCAGGTTTAGACTGCAAATAAAGAAATTTATGCACAAGGGAGATTCGCATCTTGGAACAATAACTGTGATTCGAAAAGACGTCTATTTTTATTTGTTTTAATTTCCTGTGGTACGCCGTTTGTTGATATAAGTGCTAATGCAAACCCTTGAAAACTAAAAAAAAAAAAAAAAAAAAACAACCGCGCGGTGTTTGACATCGGGTGTATTTCCTGCTTTTTCCAGATGGAAAAACGAACTAATTCCGCAGCAAGTACAGGTGTGACTATAAGCAGCCAGCCCATTAGGCGGTAAAAAAATTCCACGGATTAATCGAAGGAGAACGGTAAAAAACAAAAAATTCCGTGAAGACGGAATTTCTATTATTTTAATTGTTTCTTCGTGAAGACCGAGAAACAATTCATTTCGCAGAAAGCGCAGTTGTGACAATACGCAGCCCGTCAATAAGACGGCAAAAGTGATTAGACGATGCGATCGAAAGAGTATGATAAAAAAATAATAGAAATTCCGAAAAAAATCCACGCGCGACTGAAGTCAACAGAGCTACCGACGAGGTAGCTTCAAGGTCGCCGGCGCGCCGCCGCTGCCTCCGCCCCTCCGCCGCGCAGGCTGTTTCCCACGTGATCAAACGCACGTGACATAAGACGTCACCGATGCGTCAGCGCTCCCAGCGGCCGCAAGGGTAGAGAACGCGCAAAGCGCCAGCGAAGGCTGTGGTCGCTGTGGGGTACGGCGGGAGCTAACTGGATGTGCATTCGGGTGTTTGCGGGATCTACGGCCATCATGCGATAGCTCAGTCTACTTCTAGCCTAGCTTTTTGTTTTTTATTGTTTTGTGAACCTCCTAAATTTTTACCTGTTGGCCCCACGCTGCTGCGAAGAACGTGCGATCAAGCAAGCCTAGCGGCGTCAAGTCAAGCTCGCCCTACCCCCGCCACAACACCACCCGTCGTAGGATGTCACATTCCCGGACCCATTCTAAATTATCCCGTGCTGTTGTGAACTCTAAAATCTCGTACGGCATCGCAGCCGTCACAATGGATACCGGCAGGCGACGCGTCACGACTGTGCTCAGGATTTTAGTGTGTCTACTCGTCGTGCTGGTGAGTGATGTGCGCTGTATTTTTCTCTTTTCCGCTTTGCGCTGCCGACTTCGGCATTTAGGCTTAGGCTACTGTCGGCACTGTTTCACCGTTTGTGTCCGCGAACCTGTTGACGTCGCCGACTGTGTGTTTGGTCCGCACTGCTTTGAGGCCGCTTTGGAGTCTTGACTGCGTAGGACGTGGTGACATCAGACTTGCTACGATTTCCGACGTTAGCGGAACTAGAGCGACCGCTTGTTAAATGTCCCGTTTCTTGGATGATGCGTTCACCGATCCAAGACGATTCACCATCTCGGTTATGATCTGACTGCGACAATAATTAAATGGAGCGTTCTGATTTCACCCCCGAATTCGCTCGCAGATGGATGCTAATTTCGAACTGCTGTTCGATTGCTTTGAACACCCTATTGGCGTTGGCTGTTCGCGCTTTGATTATTCCCCCCAATGTTATGTCGTATGGAATACAACCGATGTGTGTGTGTGTGTGTGTCGTACAAACCGTGAGGTTAATTCGTGATGAAATTAACTAATGATTACGAGTGGACTAAACAGGTTTCTGACCTTTTGCACTGGTAATGGCCTTTTTAGATTTTCCCTATCGTTCAAGTGTGTCGCGATTAATTGTGCGGGTCGGTAGAGATTTCCACTTCCGTGGCTGCCTGGCTTCTAATCGTGGCCTAGCTGAGGAACACTATCTCAAATCTTTGCCAACGTACGCGACTGGCGTTTTTTTTATTTATTTTTTATTATTTATTGATTAAAAACGTCGACCTTGCGGGTATTTGATAATCACGAGCACAATTCGCTTGTCAAAAGTACCGTTTTTTTTTTGTTTTTTTTTTGTAGGAAAGCTCTTGGGGCGTTTTTGCTGACCACTCACAAGTTTTGTGGGTGGAATTTCGATAACGTAATTGAACCTGTCGACAATGCTGGACATCCACTCCAGCTGAGTGGGGCTCAAAACTTCCTTCTGTGCCTTGTTTTTTTCTGTTTTTCCTCCCCAGTATTTCATTTTTTTTTTCCCCTTTTATCACAGGCGGTCATGGTTCAGGTCGGCTCCAAGCATTCCTATCGAACAATGTTATCCACCAGCCTTTCTGAACATAGCTGCCGTTGTCCATTGTCTTTGTACTGATTCTGTCTTGCACACACCTGACTGCAGTCAAATTGACATAGGACACAGAGTGACACATTAGGTATCGCTTTTTTTTTTTTTTTGTGATGAGTAATTTTATGAGCACTTTTACAGAACCACCACTACAGTAAGGTTAATAAAAACAGTTTTCGAGGGGAAGGAAAACTGGGAAGGAGGAAGCAGACGGAATGCTGGAGAGAGAAGGTTTCCTCCTTCCAGCATTCCGTTTGTTTCCTCCTCCCCAGGCCTCGTTTCCCTCGAAAACTTTTCTTAACCTGTAACTGACTATTCGCCTCGAGATCGAACCGTGTCGCCACCGTGCGGCCGAAATTGGAAACGCGCGAAAGCGGGGATACCGCCGTGCGTCGTCTGCTACGGGCGCAGGCTCAGAAGCTTGGATCTCGACGACGCAAGCCCGTTTCAGGCTGAGCTTGACATTCTTATTAAATGTTTTATGTTTTTGTTGCCGTTTCTTCTTACTAAGGGTTGTGTTGTATTGTTTCCCATGCGTAGAAATTCAGCAAAGCGATTATTATTAAGTCGGAAGCTTCCATAATCTTAGTGTGTTGGTTTGTATACAATCGCTGGTCCCGCGTATTTTTGTTATCTCGCAAAATCCGTGGCTTTCATAAAGCATTGAGTGTTGAGTGGGTCTGTAGTTTGATTAGAAAATTAACCCGACTGATCGCTATCATTTAATAGACTAATCAATCAATAAATCCGTATGTTGATTTTTCGCCGGTCATCTTGCGTGAAAGACGCTAAAACTGCACATTTTTTACTGGTTCTACTATGCCATAAATGGCATATTGCATTCCCATTCTAAACTTCACGTTGTGAGTCCTTTATAAGTAGGAACACGCACGGGAAGCCTTTTAAAATGAAGTATTTTTTAAGTTTGCATTTAAACAGTATAATCACCCTCGGTGAAATGACAAGCACGCTGAAGTGGTTTACCGTGCAAGCCTGTGTCACAAAAGAAATAAAGACGTCAAAAATATCAAAGCAGGCATTTTTTACTCCTTGTTGACTTTCTCCAGCACAAGACTCCAATTAACCGGCAAAAAAAAATGCAATTAAAGCATTCCTTGAATACTCTGAAAGTTAATCGATGAACTGCCCAGTCCCGATATACGTTAGGTGAGGGCGGAGGGTGATCGGAAAGTCTCGTGAAGGTCGCTAGCCCTCATCAGTAAAAGAGTATCACTGCGGCCGATGCTGTCTGTGTCGTGGTGCGCGTCGTTTGTTGGGGTTGCAGAGTCTACTGTGTTTGAATACAAGATTATTTAGCCAGAAATTTGTAGTATTAGCCTCTTGACATCCGCGGATATATTAGAACAGTTTGTTTCACTTGCTTCAGTTGTCCTACCAACCGTGCGGTTTGCAGATCTTAACTAGAAAAGACACAATCTCCTCATCGCAACGCAGTAGATTTGTTCAGACCACTGTTTCAGACTCCAAAAAACTTACCCACACTATGGCACAGTAAACGGCAGAGGAACTCAATAGCATGGTGATTTCCAATACAGCGCTAACTTATCTTCATTCTAAATATTTATATTACTGCAAAAGCCAAAAGTAAAAAAAAAAAAAACAAAAAAAAAACATAGAAGCTGCGATTTCACAGCCCACAGTACCAGTATTATGTTATCTGAGTTGGAATTTATTGTTTTTTTTTTGTTTTTTTTTTATTCCCACGTTGATCAACCGATACATCTATTTTAAAAGAAACAAATATTTAACATAAATATTTAAGTTCAGCCGGAGACAGGCATCAGTCGTGGTGATCCATGATTTCCAACGTCTGCTTAGAGCAGACGACGCACCCACAGAAGCGATTATATAAATTTAGGCCGCACGCTGGCAACACAATTCGATCTTCACTGAAGCACCGAACAGTACCGCATCCTTTTCCGCTAGAATTGTTTTCCCACCGATAGTATGCGACAAAATAAACGCAAGAATCTACACCGCCTGGCGCGCGAACGTGGAGAGCCTATGGGGCGGCCGTTCTCCTATCCCCGCTTTGATGATGATGATAGCGCGACCGTAGCGCTACCTCTAGGTCGATCTCGAGGCCAATAGACTGTTCAGGCAAAATCTGTAAGCAATTTTAATTACTGTATCCCTTGCTTTGCGAGCTGTAGTCCTGCCCTGCTAGTTGTGGTATTCAGCTGTTTGGCTTATCCTGTTTGCCGTCTGATTCAATGAGTTTCTTGCTCTGGTCAGTTGGACGGATAACTGTGCTCACCTTGCAACTCAGCTCTGTGATAGTTTTGTTTTGCAGCTCTTATAAAGATATCACTCTTTTCCTGTCGATAGACCGGGCAAGTTTTGTATTCTATAGTTGACTTTCTGTCTGAACTTCACGATAGCCATTCTGATTACACATTTTGTCCCATTGTAAATGGTAGCCATTCGAATACCCTTTAACTTTGAAGCAGGAGTCCAGCTTGTATTTGTATTTCGTGAGAACACACCTACCCATCATTAAGTTATCAAGTCTGAGGGAGCAGGGAAAAGTAGTTGGCACATGTGCAAGTTATTGCACAGTGGTAGAGACATTCTGGGGGGTATAGCCCGATTAAACCAGATACCTTTCACTTTCAATATCTTAATGTAACTTTTTTTTTTTTTACTTGCTGAAGTTTCTTTTATAGGCACGCAGATGCCCATTATCAAGCACAGAGGTATTGCATCTCTTTCCGGTGTGTACCACTCACACAAATCGGATGCCACTTGACCGTTGAGCTTCAGAAGAGGACATGTTTTTTAAGCACATTAACAAGGTGCTGCACCCCGTCTTCATTTCTTGACTGCACAAGGAAAGTTTTAGGTCAGATTTCCCTCACTTCGAACGACGTTGGCTGTTGCCCAAGCGTTAATAATGACGTCGATTTTTCTGAGAAGGTATAAGCCCAAGGCCAGTCCCGTGGTAAAACCAGCTTTAAATACCTTCTTATCTCTGTACTTCTCACGAATACTATAAATCGGTTTCCAGAATTAAGTTATATTTCTTCGAGTGTTGGCTTCTTGAGATATTGGCACAAGAAAAACTGCAAACGGCGACAGAGGTGTTTATGTTTTTGGCAGCAATGAGGAATGATAAGTTTCTGCGTTGTGTTTTGCTGATATCTCCCCTAAGACTGGCTGAAGTGCCAACCTGCCATCGTTTGCTTAATGCTGCTGTCTTGTTTGATTGTGCGTGCCTTGCAGTCCTCTCTTTGTTATCAGCTGTTTGCTGAGCGCGTGATGGGGCCGTCACGCTATTTTTTGAAATCAAGTAGATATGCTTGTTCGTTTTGCATCATTGATTGTCCCAGAGCTCTTTTCAGTTCATTGTTTTACCACTCCTGCTTTGGAATCGTAGTTGATTAGCCTGCAGAGATGTCATTTATTTTGTTTTGGCTACACAAACTAATGGTGGCAAGGAAAAAATGCAGTGTTATCCACTGCTTGACAGGCATCAACACATGCCAGGAGTGAACACGGTGCAAAAAATTCTTTTTTTTTTTTAATCCATGCAAAGTTACATTTTTTTCTGCGCGGATGGAACAGTTAGACCAGACAGCGGAAGCACGGGTGGTCGAGGTGCATTCAAACATTTGGGCACATGGTTAAGTTGTGGTTTGTTCTTCAAGGAGAGAAGATTATGGTTACCTAGACTGCAATTTTATCATTGTGACAGTTGCCTCAGTGTGGTCATTCATTTATTTATGCGTGTGCAGAAATTATATAGACGAATGAAATCCTTTCCGATTGGGAGTAACTTTAATTGCACTCTATTAGAATGAAAAGTGGAGTCATTACTTGTTTTTGGTAGCATGTACCTTCATTTTGGTAATGTTTTAGATGTCCCTTGCTATTGTTATGCTAGATCTTCCGAGCCCTTAGTTTCATGTTGTGGAGAGACGCAGGGTCATTGCTCTTCGAGTAGTAGATTTCAGGCTGCAGTGTCGGTTTGGTCAAGTGTAATTGCGGCAGATCAGCCTCTAGTTTGTAATGGGCTATGTGCTCTGCCATCATAATTGATTTACTTTATCGGTGCGCTGTCTTAGGCGTTACTTTTGGAAGAAACTTATTGTATGCTTTGTTTAGTGTCTTATAGGGAACACACATTTGGAAACGGTTTTGACAAGCATTATCAGCATAGTATGTTCATCACATTCACTAATCTGTCATGAACAGTGTCTGAGGCCACACAATCCTGTAGAATCGGCCTTCTCGAACCAGCCATTGCAAAGCCAAGAATGAAATCTGTGCATTGGAAGGTATCATATTTGGACTATTCAGGACAGTTTTGGAAACATGAACATCATGCTTGGTCATTTAAGACCCCATTACCCTTTTCTTTTTTCTTCTGAAAACTCAAGTGCATCATGAACTAGAATATTGTTTTGTGTTACGGGTTAACGGCTTCTTTTTTTCTTTTTACGTTTTTTGTGATGACTCACTAGAAATTGCTGTATGAATCCCTACATTAATGATCTCACACAACAAATTCGACTTGAACACGCGCGAGTGTTATGAAGTCACAATCTCACAGAGCGAAGGACTACTAAAAAAAAAGACGATGAATAAAGTTCATCGCTTTCGTTATTGTTTGTTGGCGTTTTTGCAAATGGCGGTGTGACTGAATCAGAGCCGGTGTTCTTCCCGTTTTTGACACGACAAAGCACTCCGGCGAGTCTGTGTAGATGACTCACATCGACGGTATGCTGTTGGATTTCGATCCCGCAGTTTCGTCCTATTGTTGATTTTGGCGGTCGATCAGGTGTCACGAGGCTTCGATAAGCGACAAAAGCTCAATGGAGAGCAACTGATAAGGCAGTGACGTGGTGGTGAGATTTCTTCTGGTAAAGGCAATTGATGGCGCGTTTGCGCTGTAATTTCGACATTATGTCGTAAGAAAACAGCAAAAACGAAACGATTCAATGTTGTAAATAGAGTCTCGATTGAAAAAAAAAAAAAAAAGCACATGGCGATATTTTTATTGCCTTTCACACCGAAAGGGTGTAGCGGCTTATGACGTTATTCGATTCTTGCGCACGCGCGCTTAAAACTTCTGAAATGTTAGAAACATATGTTGTAAGAATAGTTGTGATCACTGGGGCTTTTGAATACTTGCAAGCCGTACAACTCAAGGTGTGGACTGAAGTTTATAAGAGACAAGCGTGCAAATCGAGCGTACTGTGCAAGGTGTAACCTCTATGTAGACATGCACACTAGAATTTTTGGAAAAAAAGAAAAGGCGTACGATGTTGTACATTGTAATGTACGTCATAGGCGGGTTTTGCTGGTACTTTCTTTTATTTCTGTACCCTCTGAATGACGTGTTTAAACTTCACTCTATAAACATACACACAACAGAATCAATAGCTATATCTGTAAGTGACTGGGATTTTAGGAATGTTCAGTTTGAACCATTTTTTAAAATCAGGTTTGATTAAAATCAGGTCATTGCTACTTTCCAGTGACGGGACCAATCGGGCAGCGTTAGAAGCGAACCATCATGCCGGTCGTCGTGTTTCTGTACGTGTTCTATCAATCATCGCTGATGCAATCATGAACATAAAAGGCCGCGTGATTTGCGCTTTTGACGCTGCGTGATTGGTGCCATTAGGGAGTTTTCGTAAACCGCGTTGCCCCCTCCGCTAAGCGTTCCGCAACGAAGAAGTTGCTACTGCGCTTGCGCGCCGATACTCTTGACTGTGGAGTTCCCGCTATCGTAGCGGGTTGCGGAGGGCCTTGCGGGACGGCGAAAACGATCTACGAAAACTCCCTATTGCCTCGTAGCGTCGGCTGCGTGCGGGTCTTGGATGGAAAGAGGTACCGCGTGGTAACCGCACGGCTGCAGGAGTAAACGGGTCACCCGATGTCTTTCACCGATTGCGAGGCTCGATGCCGCCTCGTGTTGGGAGATATACGGCGGCACACCGCACTCCGTTTCACCGCAACTCGGGTCGCGGTCAGATTCTCGGATGAAAAGCCCAAGTACACGGCGAGCATCCCGCGGTCGATTGGATCAGCCGGCTATAACGCACGCAAAGAGTCGTTTTTGCGTAAGGGCTTCTCGGGTTTCGGAGCACGGGTGTGTGTGTCTCGTATTTCTTAACGTTATGTGGCTCGGTAGTGCAACGAGGCCTTCTTGCTTTATTACGTCACCTACTGGAGGCCATCGCGTCACCTACTGGAGGCTATCGCGTCACCTACTGAAGCCATCGCATATATATTGGATACGAGTGCTTCGTCACCGTGAACAGCCTTCAACCGTTGTGCCCCGAGCGGCTAACGTGAGAACTAATATGTACACCCATGGGGACAACGAACAACAACCGACCCGCGGCCCCTGAGCTATAGCCGTCCCGTCGTCCGATGTGAGGCTCTTTTGTAGCAACCCCAAAAAATACGTGAACGATGCAGCATGCGCCGTGCATTTGCTCAGCACCCGTCTTGCGGAATGACCACCCCCATTACATTCGAACTCCATTCCAGGGAATTTGATTTTTCCGATAATTCTATTCCTTCGAACTCCCGAACGGAAGCGCCCATTCCCAACCATGAAAAATGGCTCTTGACAACTACATTAAGTTGCCGGTAAATCATGTCAGCATAAAGCGTACACTATCTAACGCATAGATAGCTGTCCAACTTCAAACCACACTTTTTTTTTTTTTTTTAACGAAAGTACAGTGTATATTTTCCTCCACCTATAAAAAATGCATTTGAAGTGAGAGGTCGCGCATCAAAGAAACACTGGTGGTATGGCATTGTCCATGCCTTGTAGCCTATACGATTACATGGTCCAGCCACATTGTCGCGTCTCGCGGCGCCAGGAGCGAGATCTTGTCCGTATACAACTCGCAGTTTTGGTTGCTTCACTGGGGTTGCCACTTTCATCCTCGAAGGACCGTGAGCCGGCCAGATAATCGAGCCGTCAGTTAACCAAAGTGCAATGATGCTGTTTCAAAGGCCCCTTTGACCACATCGACACAGCTCGCATAAGAACAGAGCCCATTCCCTTCCCACTCCATTGCGGGCAAAATGCACCTAATTCCATTCCCATTCCATTCCGGGGTCGCGTAAGGGCAACACTGCTCAGCACAGAGACCGAACTGTGTCAAGCTTGTGTCTTCTGACGACTACTTTCGGGAGAGATCCTGCATGCCGCGTCCCGCCAACGTCACTCTGTTTATTGTCAGCACTTTTCTTACGTTACGTAAAGAACCAAGTCCACGGGCCTTGTGTTGGTTAAACATCGAGGTCGAGAGAAAACAAACTCGCAAAAGCCTTGCTGCCTCGGAGGTGTCGGTGCTCGTTTGAATGCATCGTTTCCGGGATGAGTTCTGCGCATGTGCGACCCGAAAAAAGGAATTGCTGCTGCGAAGCTTTTTTCGTAATTACAATTCTTATGGGAGGTACGGATCTGCCTACGTTAAAGGAACGACTTATTATATGTCGTAGGACGGTTTGTGACACTTGTGTTGACTGCTGTTCAAGCTCGCGGCTTGGAGGGCCGCCTCCAAAGTAAGTTCGTGCCGCCGCCGCTAGGTACCGCCTATATATTAATCAAAAGCTTCGTTTCACCGGGTTTGTGCGACGGGGGATGTCTGGAAATGTTCGTTTTGTTTTATTGGGCAACGCGGTTTTTGTTATATTTTTGTTTCGAACGTTAGGCCAACGCTGTGACGTTAGCAAAGACCTGCGCAAAAGTTTTGCTTGAAAAGAAAAGATTTTGTTGGAACATAGTTGGAAGCGAAGTGCCCCTAGCTAACCTATGCGAGCGAAGTTGTCTGTAAACAAATAGTCGATATGTAGGATGTTTGACTCTCTGCCTAGAAGCCTGCATCCTATAACCATCGTTCCGGATTACTGGGACCCATTGTTATCGGGGTATGTTCCTTTAGTATACATCAGTCACCTTTTGATGGATGCGGCTTACCTGCGGATAAACGCGCGGTAACTTTCCTGTATGCATGCCGCTGCAGGGGCACGCGGCAGCGTGAAACGTCGTTCGTCGGCGCTCTCTTCCTTGACAGTCGGTTGACCGCCGACCTGCGTCATCCGGGATTGAATATAGCGGCCATTCCGACTGGAATGACGCAAGCGATGCCGTCTGTGAGGCCGGCTCGACCCGTCGGCGTTTCTTGGAAATCGGGCAATAAGCTATGGAGCCGGCCGTTGCGGCACTGTCTGCGTTGGTCAATGCTCAACGGAGGAAATAACAGGACCGCTATAAAAATGATGCCCCGTCTTTATATATATATATATATATATATATATATATATATAGTTTTTCGTTGCTGTCTATGTTGTATCTATATCTTGTGTAGGTATTTTATGGCTCTTCGATTCCTCGTCGTTCAGGCGTTTCTTCGGCGCACTTTGGGATGCTGTCGTGGCTGAATAGTTGGGGCGAGATAGACTTTGCTCGTTGACGTATGCCTCGATCTTTGTGTGTCAAGGTGGAACCCTCCTTGCAGTGGCGTCGCCTGATTACGGGATAGATAACCGCAGTATTATAGAAGTATCTAGTCCCTCTAACTAGGTTAATCATCTTCTAATTTCACGTTGAGGCTGGGGCACGGTGGAAAAAGAGAGAGGTGTTTGAACAAGACTTCCCAGGGTGGCAAGGGTTTGCTCGAGCTTTGGGTGTCTCCCGGCAGGGGCGCTGCCGGCTTAGGGGGCGCGGTCGCGTGCCGCGCGGCTTTCTTGTAAACATGTGCGCGAATACGGACGCTTCCTCGAGTGGCTTTTGCCGGCTCCCTGACGCCCATCGAGAGCTCGGAGATGTACCTAGAGTTGTTGCGCCATTCCACGACATTTTCCAGAAATGGAAGAGAACCATCGCCACTCTTCCTTCAGACAGCTCTATCCTTCCAGCGTGGGCTGGAATACTGACTCCTCCTTTGTCCGCATTTTGAAACCTTTATGTGCACCGGAATAACTGGAGATTCTGGTGTCGATACTCGGCAACGTGGTACTGCAAAATGTTTTCAGGAAGTTTACGTTTCGTTACAGTTACAGAGGCATTGTAGTTTCAGTTTGCTACGAGTTCCTCCCCTCTCCCCCAACCCACTCACTCAGCCTCTCTCTCTCTCTCAAACACCCACACACACGCGCGCGCGCACACACACACACGCACACCCACACACACGCACACCTACACACACTCTATAAAGCACTGCACGGGCCCGGCCCTGCCCGCGGGCTGGACTCGGGCCGGGTAGTACGCATTTTCTCGGGTCCGGGCCGGGCTCGTGCCTGAAAAAAAAAAAAAAAAAAAAAAAAAAAAAATGGTTTTGGGTTGTGCCGGGGCGGTCGTATTTCGCAAATTCTAAATTGTTGATAACAAAAAGTTGGCTCATTGATCTTTTAGGTTTAATGGAAAAAAGCCTGAAAGAAATATTCTGTCGGGCTCGGACCGGGTCGGGCCTAGAAATTCCCGCCTGTGCAGTACTCTTAACACACACACGGACAGACGTGCTGATATTGTTTTTTTTTTTTTCGGGTAATATACGGGTGATTCTTTATAAGACGGAGTTGCGCGTGCGAGATAAGAGCCGCCATTACTGACCTTGTCTTGCCGGAGGCCGAGCGTACATAAAGGCTTACGCTGTGGACAATAAATGCTGTTGCATCTAAACGGGGAATAATTAACTTACGGCATCATCGCAGTTACTTCGTTATATTTTATTTATTTATATTGAGGATATTGCCAGCCGCGAGAGCTCACTCGGGTATTTTAAAGAGACCATAAAAACAATTTTTTTTTTTTTTTTAAAGAGGGTGTTTTTGGAAGCATTGGGGTCCTGGCATGCCACACAATTTTTTCTAGAACGTTGACTCCTATTTCTGTACCTGCAAATAAATTTGCGAAACCGAAACAAACATTCAGATTTCTTCCCTTTTTCGCCTCTGGAAAGAGAAGTGACGTCAGGGAGCACTGTCGGCATCGGTAGGATTTAGTGCACACTCAGTGTGGTTCCCGTGGTTCGCTCTAGTGCACGGCGGTCTGTGAAGAAAACCTGAAAGAAATGGACGACAACGCCGCGCTCGCAAACGAGTTTGAGCTCCCGTTCAGCGACCTCACGCCGACTGAACGGGAGATGCTGCTAAGGACGCAGAACTCTGGATTGGCGACCGATGCAGCAATGCTGCGCATTGCTGCATCGGTTGGCAGTTTATGCAAACTAACGTCGCCCGATCGACCGCACGTCTTTAGCCGACTTTTCGCGCAACCTACTACTGCACATAAACGCGGCATGACTGGTGAGACACCAGTTCGCAAAGCGAACACGAGACGACGCACGAAACCAAAACCAAAAGTCCGCCGCCCCCGGCGCTCGTGCCTCTTTTTCTTTTTTTTGTTAATGGTTGCTCGATGCTTGTTACGCGCCCGAGGTAGCAGTGCGGGATGCGTTCAACCAGTGACAAACGGAGGGATCGCTTCAGATTATGCTGTTATACACGGTATAAAACCAATTAATTCCCAACTACAACTTCAAAAGATTATCCAACGTTCAAATAAACTTTTTCATCACATCTCACCGCCGAAATCGAAACCAAGAGCGCGTCTATCGTTTGAACCAATCGCCAGACGAGGAGCCCGTTGTCGTCACGCTTCGACGGCGCACTTTAGTTCACCTTTCTGCCGCCGCGTCGGTGGGGTCTCAGGCATCGTTCCCGGCGCTATTATTACCGCGCCTGTTTGCTCGATTGGTGCGGCACCCAAACTTCTGTTCGGGCTAGAACTTGGTCAACAGTATCTGAGACGTGCCTGACATCCATTTCGATCCTCGAATAAAACTTCGAAACTTTTTCATGGTCCCTTGAAATAGGGTACAAAGTTAAGTGAACGAAATACGACGAAACAAAACAGGTGAAAGGTCGCTGTATTGGCAGCGCCTTACGCGTCTGCCGCAAAGCGCATAACAAAGGCCGAATAGAGAGAGGGGGCGTGGGACAGAGTAAACGTAAATTACAGTAAAGCGGTAAAAAAAATATATCGTGCATGTTTTTTGTTTTGTTGACTCGCAAGCCTTGCACATCGTATAAGGACCTTCGGTTGATGATTCGAGACGATACCCTATCACAAACATGCGGAGAGAGAGAGAGAGAGAGAGAGTGAGAGTGATGTTTACGTGGAGAGCACATGGAGCCAGATTGAAAGCTGGTTTTTTCCTGTTCACTTGGAGCGGCGCGAAGATGGCGACCTTGACTTTTATTTTCTGGAATACACCAATGCTAGGCATTATTAGAGACGTAACTAGTGGTCTTTAATATATGTACAAGTATTTACACGAGATGTGCTCTTGGTACAGACCGGGCATCGGCAGCTAGTTGGGATACGCCATCAGTTCCATGATTGCTCGCGCGTTGTTCTCCAGTCTGTCTGTGGGTTGTCGTCGTCCTTAGAGCGACACCAGACGCACACGCGGGAACAAGATGATGCCTGAGATGCAGCAACCAAGAAGCTGTTTTTTTTTTCTTTTCCTTCATGTCTGTATGCACGTGCATGTGGTGCACGGACATGTTTGTGCGGGAGGGAAGCTGGCTGGGGGGGGGGGGGGGGGGGGGAGATTGGGAGGGAACGCGGTGAAAAGTACCCTGGGGTATTCGGGGGGAGGAGACAACTTAAATGCATGGACGTCTCAAACACAGTTTATCTGTGATCCCTTAAATGGTGTTAAGGGATTTTCTTCGGTCCGACGAAGCGCAGTCGCGTTTGATACATCTAGGTGCGTACGTGTTGTCCCGGGCACTTTTGACATTCTGCGTCTCCTTTCCCCTCGGGCCGCTAGAGTTCGCGCTCAGGCGATAAAAGAATGTAGGAGTAGGCCTAGCGGCAACGACGACGAAGAGCGAAAGCCATTGGTGTGCGACCTTGATTGTGGAAATTGCTCCCTCCCGCCCTTCTCTCAACGTTCACTTTCCGTGGCGTGTAGACGTTCGATTTTTCGACGCGCGCGCGTGCGCTCGTTTGGAGGGAAAGGGAGATGGTGTGGCGGTAGTAAAAGAGAGAGGGAGCGTGAGAGAGAGAGAGAGAGCAGACGATCAAAGGGAGTGTGGTGCGACCTTGCGATCCACTCTCCAGCCAGGTGGACGGCCGTGGTTTCAATGGCGCATTCTAACGTTCATCCGAAAGCCGATAGCGCGCTGGGAGATACGAACTGGCTGGACTAATAAACCGTCTGACTCTCTCATTGCCTGACCCCGTACTCTGCATCACGTGGCGAAACGTATTCGCCTCGAGATCGAACCGTGTCGCCACCGTGCGGCCGAAATTGGAAACGCGCGAAAGCGGGGATACCGCCGTGCGTCGTCTGCTACGGGCGCACGCTCAGAAGCATGGATCTCGACGACGCAAGCTCGTTTCAGGCTAAGCTTGACATTCTTATTAAACGTTTTGTTTTTGTTGCCGTTTCTTCTTACTAACGGTTCTGGTGTATCGTTTGCCATGCGTAGAAATTCAGCAAAGCGATTATTATTAAGTCGGAAGCTTCCATAATCTTAGTGTGTTGGTTTGTATACAATCGCTGGTCCCACGTATTTTTGCTATCTCGCACAAACCGTGGCTTTCATAAAGCCTTGGATGTTGAGTGGGTCTGTGGTTTAAATAGAAAAGTAACACGACTGATCGCTATCCTTCAATAGACTAATCAATCAATTAATCCGTATGTTGATTTTTCCCCGGTCATATTGCGTGAAAGACGTTACAACTACATATGTCATAAATGGCATATTGCATTCCCATTCTAAACTTCACGTTGTGAGTCCTACATAAATATGAACACAGAAGCCTTTTAAAATGAAGTATTTTTAAGTTATTATTTAAACAGTATAATCACCCCAGGCGAAATGACAAGCACGCTGAAGTGGTTTACCGTGCAAGCCTGTGTCACAAAAGAAGTAAAGACGCCAAAAATATTAAAGCAGACATATTTTACTCCTTGATGACTTTCTCCAGCACAAGACTCCACTTAACCGGCAAAAAAAATTCCAATTAAAGCATTACTCGAATAATCTGAAAGTTAATCGATGAACTGCCGAGTCCCGATATGCGTTAGGTGAGGACGGAGGGTGATCGGAAAGTCTCGTGAAGGTTGCTAGCCCTCGTGAGTAAAAGAGTATCACGGCGGCCGATGCTGTATGTGTCGTGGTGCGCGTCGTTAGCTTGGGTTGCAAAGTCTACCGTGTTTGAATACAAGACTATTTAGCCAGAAATTTATAGTATTAACCTCTTGACATCCGCGGCCTTCATCGAGAAAATTGAAGCGGGTGAACCCGCACTACCGAGAAAAGCATTTAATAATAGAAACATTGTTGCGTTGCTCGGTTACACTCGTTTATTACAGTCACGGCAGATATATTAGAACAGTTTGCTTCACTTGTTTCAGTTGTGCTGCCAACGTGCAGTTTGCAGATTTTAACTAGAAGAGACACTCTCTCCTCATCGCAACGCAGTAGATTTGTTCAGACTCCAAAAACCTTACCCACACTATGGCACAGTAAAAGGGCAGAGGAACTCAATAGCATAGTAATTTCCAATAGAGCGCGAACTTATCTTCATTCTAAATATTTATATTACTGCAAAAGCTAAACGTCAAAAAAAAAAAGGCCCAGAAGTTGCGATTTCACAGCCCACAGTAGCAGTATTATGTTAGCTGGGTTGGAATTTATTATTTTGTTTTAATTCCCACGTTGATAAACCGATACATCCATTTTAAAAGAAACAAATATTTAACATAAATATTCCAGTTTAGCCGCAGACAGGCATCAGTCGTGGTGATCCATGCTTTCCAACGTCTGCCTAGAGCAGACGACGCACCCACAGAAGCGATTATATAACTTTGGGCCGCACGCTGGCAACACGATTCGATCTTCACTGAAGCACCGAAAAGTACTGCATCCTTTTCCGCTAGAATTGTTTTCCCACCGTTAGTATGCGACAAAATAAACGCAAGAATCTACGCCGTCTCGCGCGCGAACGTGGAGAGCCTATGGGGCGGCCGTTTTCCTATCCCCGCTTTGATGATGATGATAGCGCGACCGTAGCGCCACCTCTAGGTCGATCTCGAGGCCAATAGACAAACACGCCTCTTTTACGTCAGGGCGCAGCGGTGGCGCTGCTGTCGGTACTGCGCATGCGCAGAGACCGGTTTCGGGTGAGCCTTTGCGCATGTTTCTTTGCAGACCACAGCGAGGAACATGAGATTGTGCTCGTGCAAGCAGCGTCTATGAGCAGTTCTGTAACCGAGCTGATCTTAATAACGTTGACACCAATTTAGTTTCCCTGCTAAGTCACTGCCATATATCTTTTTTTTATTTTTTTTTTTATTTAGCAGGTTTATTATATCGGACGACCCAGGAATCGATTTACGGTCGCGTTTGTGGTTCTTGCGTGTCTGAATAAAACGCAAACCGAGAATTTCGCCACTTTACCTGCGTCTTACTTGTGGACAACTTCCCGGGACGTGGCAGTCGCGATATACGAGGTACGTATGTACGTAAATTGAGTATGAAGGAAGTTTGGGTGACTTTAAGTGCGTCACATCAAGTGCTGTTATTATTATTATTATTATTTTGTCAAGGTGACGGGCGTTGACGACGCCTTGGAAGTCTCCACGCGGTGGTGCGAGAGTCGATAAGTGTCGTTAGAGAGCCTACATTTTAAGAGAGGGAGCGACTGACAACCACGGAGGACGCTTGCAATTTAATGGCCGACGCCCCCTGCGCGGATTGTTCGCGCGTGCGCGTGCGTCGGTTTTCCGCGTGGCGAAATGGAAAGCGGGCGGAAACTTAGGCTAGGCGGCGCAAGCTACCGCCTGTTACAAAGGGTATAGGCGTTAACATCCATCCATCTTCCACGCTCGCAGCCGAGGCGACCAGCGCTTTCGTCAGGCTCCGTAAATCGCATCACCCCGATCGACGAGCAGTTGAGAACGCCTTGTAATCTATATGGCGCACTAAAGGCCCTGTCACACTAAGGCAACACGACGGCAACAGCAACACAACACGGTGTCCAACAGTCGGGCAACTTGTTGCTCGCTCCCCGTGTTTTGCGACAAACCTATCACATCGCGGCAGCAACAGCACAACGTGGACGACAACGAAAATGTTGCCTCGGTATGACAGCTTTCGGCAACAAAAACAGCAGCAACTTGTGTTGGACATTGTGTGTTGCCCTGATCGCTGCTGAGCGAATTTCGGGCCGGCAACACGACAACAAAGATATAGCTTCGATGACAAAGATAGTTCCCTATCAATACCGTCCTACTCAAATAAAATCAAGGACAACGTTATTTAAAAATACTTAAGGCTGGCGTGCAGCAAAAATCATTTGAGGAATATTTTACTGCGTAATTACGGAAAGCGATTGTCGAAATGATCAGAGCTGCGGTCGTGAACGTTCCGACTGGTGTTGAAATTAGAACTGCCAGACCAGTTCACATAAATGCTAGTGAAATAAAATGGCATGCCTACTCACCCGCTAATGAAGCATAATAATACTAATTCAGGAAAGCAAGGATTAAAAAATCGAAGCATGAAAACGACCACTCTGATCATGATTGTTGATGCTTAGAACTTGGAAACAGCCGCTATCAGACACCTGATTTGTTTCAACAACACCCAGGCCGTTTTGGAGAATGAATCGATCACAGAGCATGCGGTATGCAGATAGACGTTGTCGAAAAATATTTATTCCACCGAGTGTTATGAAGGCCGATCGTGATGGTGTCGCAGTTTTTAAGCACTGTAAGTTAGCTCAACACCACGCTACAAAAGACATTTTGGGGTACTGCCGGCGAAAACTCAATTTCACAGTAGGAATAGAAATTGCATGAAAGAAAGAACCGGACAGAAACACTTCATGGGTGGCCTAAATCCCAAACATACATCAGCGATCTATTTTTTTCTCGGTTAGGGCTGTCTGCTTTGTCAACGAATGAAGAACATTTTGATAAAATAAAGGCTAGAATATACTCCCCGTATCAAGTTTTCTAATCACAGTCACTGGTTGGTAATTTCCCGTGGTAATTTCCGGCTCTACGAACGCACTAGCACTTTGTAGAGTCACATTTCCAGCGACGCCACGCCGCACGCGAACAAAGGTAAACAATCAAGATGGCGGAGAGTTCCGCGTGTTGTTCCCGCGGTCAGCGCGGTGTGACAGGGTTGTCGGACAACAAATCGGCCAACCCAGTTGCCGGGTGGCCGCAACATGTTGCCCAACTGTTGTTGTTGCCTTGATGTGACAGGGTCGCCGGCTACACGATTTCCTCGTGTTGTCGGATAGAGTTGTCCAACTGTTGCCTCAGTGTGACAGGGCCTTAAGCGTCGCGGAGAAGTTACAGGTTCTTTTTTTGTTTTCTTTTTTTGCGGTAAGGACGTTGTTGAGGAATCTATTGACGTTATTCGACCTTCAGAGACGACGTCTAGTAGGTATACTTGTAACCTTGCGCCGGCGTCGGTCATTTCCTGCGTCTCATCGCCACGTTGGCTCGACGTGTTCTTCTAGGCCGTCGCCTTTCCCGAAGGTTGTGAATTCCCCAAGGTGTGTGTGTGTGTGTGTTTACAAAAACAGGGTCGCATTGCGCAGCGCTTTTGCGTATTCGTCTGACGGCTCGATGTAATACATTACGTCACTACACAAGTCGTACATGATTATCGAAAGGCAAATCAAAGCTAGACACTGCCCTAAACAAACAAACGAGAAGAAAAGTTTACTTCGTTATTCTCTGTAACTTCGCTAATCGACGCTCGCGATGGTTTCGACGGTCCTGCTCGCTTCATTTTCTTACTTTAAAGATCCCACTCGGGTGTATGCGACGAGACACCGAGAGAGTGGTGGAGGTTAGAGAGCGAGGGTACATCAGAACGCTGAGCTCTGGCTCGAACGATTAGTGGGGGTAAACCTAAAGCGTCCGGCGTTTGGCCTTCGCATTCGGACGCGTTCGACGAGTGCGGTTGTTCCGACCAGAGTTCGGCGTTCTGACGTTCCCACCGCGCTCTCTTTTCCTCATCTCCCTCACCAGGTAAAGTGTAAAACAAAAATTACGTTAAAAAAAATAAAAACGCAATGCGTTCGAGATTTTATTCTGCAATATACCTGGACCTGTGACGTCGGACGTTGTGTACCGGGCGGGTGGTGGATTATAGTTTCCTCACGCGTTTCGGAAAAACACACGTGTAGCGTATAAGTCGACCGCTGGTGTGTGTATTTTATAGCTCGTTCTTCCGCAAAATAAGCCGCTACTAAAGCTTCTTTTTTTTTATGATGGCTATTAATTGGCTTGTGCAGTCTCGCGCGAGATTCCACGCGTCATTTCGTATGACGTCATTTGTGCGTGTCGAACTGAAATTAAAATATGCGGCCACTTTGCTTTTCTGTAGGAATCCATTTAGAGAAATCATCACTAACGCCATCTAGATATACCAAATGCACAATGCTCTTAGAGGAATCTGCAGTGTTTTTGTAATGGACTTCCACCTATTTCACCCTTAAGCGCCGTTCACATTCTTGCGACCGAGTACGACCCAAAGAGACCAGACCGGTTTTTAGGAACGGATGCGCTACAGCGGAGCTGGTCCTAAGAGATCCCAAGAGGCTTAAAAACCGGTCTGGTCTCTCGGTCGTACTGGGTCGCACTCGGTCGCAAGAGTGTGAACGGGCCTTTACTCGGTGGTTGTAGGCTGGCATTTGAGCCACATTCAAGGAATTTCTCTCTCTCAACTCTACTATCAACGAGTTGAGTGAGAGAAAGAGAGAGAGAACATTTTTTTCCCCCCTGCTGAGCAATTTTGCAAAATTAGAAACACTGGCTAGATGGCGCTTGTCGCCGTCCAATTCAAATCTTTCTTTCGTATTCATCTATCCAGCTTTATTTTTCTTCTTGACTGTGAATTTAGGGTGGCTAGCATAGTGAATTGCTCAGGCGTACAAATCAACGGCTACGGCTCATCCTACGTGCACGAACAATTAACCGACGCGAACGAACGAAGTCTCTTCCGGCTTTGCAGTTTGCGTGCGTTTTCCGTTCGAGGTTGAGGGGGCACCGTTCCGCTCCCTTTGAGCGTCCGCCACTCTTGCATACACAATGCGCTTCCAGCTGAACCGACTGAAATGGCGTTCAAACGTTCGTTCCGCCGGATACGCCCCAACAGATTGTTTGCGGCTTTTGAAAGCTATTCATATCTGGGTTCCCCACATATGAAGCACTGCATGATTCCTTTAATTAACAAGCAAGCTGGAATCGTGTCGATTCCATCTTGCTTGTGCTTCCATCTTGCACAATGGTCTCTTAGTGGGACATAATGTTTGCCTAGTGGACACAACGCTTGCTTAGTGGGACACCGTTTCCTTAGTGGAACGCAGTGTTGTTTAATGGGACTCAATGTTTGCTTAGTGGGACGCGGTGTTGTTTAATGGGACACAATGCTTGCTTAGTGGGTCCCAGTCTTTGCTTAGTGGAACTCAACGATTTCTTTGTAGGACACTATGTTCTCTCAGTGGGACAGGATGCTTTGCTTTGTAGAAAATGCGTAGAAATAAAGACATGTATGCATTCATTATTAGTTCGACAGCGCCATTATTGTGGTGGTAGTTTCCGGCCACTTAATGTCCTGCATCGTCCTTTCTTTTTTTTCTTTTTTTTGTTATCACACTGTTTTGTTTTATCGTGGGCCTTGTGAAAATGAGGGGAGGTCCCTTTTGAGGTTGTGATGGCAACGAGCGAGATGTGAGCGTGCGATTCTCGTGCCTGAAGTAATGCCGGCGCTGCAGCTTACTGGTAACGACCACGGCTTAGTGTCTGCCGAGGCCGGCATTTCGAATCTTGAATATGAAAAAAAGAAAAGAGAAACGAATTAGTTTTTTTTTTTTATTCCTCTTGTTATGACTTGTACGGCTTTCCTTAATATGTTTTCCTTTATTGTGATTTTTTTTAATCTTTGCCGTTTTGCAATCGCCACGTGCGAGCGAGAAATAGTGGCTTATAGTTTCCGACCTGTCTCACGACCGTCGGTGCTAGTGTAGCCCCCAGAAATGCAAATTGGTCGTTGGCAGTGTTTATGCAGCGAGATGTCGATCTTGCCTTGGAGAGTTGGCGATGCCGTATCGACGCTGTAGACTAAGGACAATGCAGCCAGTGTAGCACGACTGCTTGCACCTGGCGTCTCTGACGTGGATCACGTATAGCCTGTTGCAGCTTAGTGCAAGCAGGACTAACCCCTCCCACAAAGCCCCCCCCCCCCCCCCCCCCCAACCCCACTATTTCCGCTTTCAAAGCGAGCGCAGGAGAGGAGGAAACAACCAATCATGGGCCAGCGTACAGATTTGCGGGAGGGACAATTTCTGCTTTTCCAACCTGCAACAGACTGGTCTATAGACGCTTTGCAGCATCTGTGCATGGACGCCGCCATAACTGACCTTCAGTTTTTGTTTCCTCTTACTCCGTTTATTTCACTTCATCATTACCATAGCAGGCCAGGTTATTGCCATCCCAGATTCAACTGTGTCCTTTTCTAAAGCATCGGCCTTTGTAGAGGATCGTCAACTACCGTTTCAGTGACTCGGCATCTCGGTAAGACAAGAGAAGGTCACCAATGGCGGCTGTGATTTGGCGCGTGTGTAAAGCGTCTATACATAAGATACATCACCCGGCTGTTCACATCTCCTGAGGAGGAGCTACAAGTGACGCCACCGAGCGGCGAACACGCGACCCTTAAAAACGGGGCGCACGCGCCTGTTAGAATGTGCAACGAAAATTTCCGCGGCCTCGTGGAAAACGGAGAAACGGGGACTCAAATGCCTCCTTCGGGAACGGAGACATATAAATGTTCCTTCCTCGCGAATATTGAAACCAGCGGGGCCGTGGTATGAACCTGGGATAGTCTGTGGGATAACCTGGGTTGTGCAGTGCGAGCTTTCGTTGCTCGTGTTCGCTAAAGCGTACCCGATATGATTATTTTTAGTGGGAAATCCCCAAGGTGCAGAAGATATACGTAAGAATGGATTGACTTCCTTCTGAAATGGATCACAAGTGGCGCCCTCTAGACAACTGGTGGCGCAGAAAAAAAAAAAGAAAAAGATCCGACTGGTTTTGGTGGCAACTGTTAACAGTGGCCACCTTGTCTGGGTCATAAGCACCGCAAGGGGGTTATGGTCAACCTTTGATGTCTCGTCTCACCGTTGCGGTGTTCATGATCAAGGTTGGTGGCAACGGTTAGCATCCGTTTGATTTGCTGCCTGCTAGCTCCTGTTTAGCTCAGTTGGTGTTCCGCTGGTTTTGGACAGGTTTCGGGATCGAATCCGGAACCAGGCGGATCTTTTCAACGCCACCTACTACATCGAAAAGAAAGAAGAAAGAATAACTATTTGTTTTGTGCGAAGTACTTCTTGCAAGATTCTGTTGTCGAAGGAAGAAACGATGCCCTTGGAGTGTGAAATGTGTACGTCTGCATAAAATAACATAAGGCTGATCTAAGGTGCGCCTACATATATCTTAATTCAATGCACGAAGAGGTAAATTAGCAACGTGCCGCAAAACGCAAAATTCTTTTTTTTTTCTTTTTTTTTTTAACGCGGTTTTTGAAGTGCATACGAGCATAGGATGTGCTTGCCTGGCTCACGTATCTGCAATACGAATCGTCAAGCATCTCACCCGTGAACAAGGGACCGAACTGGTCTCGAAACGTCGGGTAAATGTTTATTAAACTTTGGGTTAGAGTCCCTATTGTTCGCTTTATATATCTATTCCTAACCAGGCAGAAAGCTGCCAAACGTTTACCTTCAAGTTCATCTCGTCAGAAAAAATAAAACCTCGGACGAAAAAAAAAAAATTAAAATCGAGAATTTGACGCATTTTATCACATGGCACTTTTTTTTTTTTTCGGAATGTTTTATTAGTTTTTTTTTTTTCTTCTTGCACGCGTATTGTTTAACGGTAAACGAAACCGCGCTATTTCATTTCGAATATCGTCCCCCTGAAAATCCACCGAAGTGCGCAGGAAACCGGCACACTATGTTTCACGTCCAGAGTTCTTTATTTCTTTAGGCATTTAAAACTTTCGTTTCTGCCCCTCTTTATTAGCACCGCTCCCAAAACCCCGGTCACTTTTCCGTGAAACAGCGCGTAGGAAAGGACATTACGCAAAATACGGGCAACCTGAAAAAAGAAAGAAAAGTTGAAATGATTACTAGTAATAATCATAAAAACGACTGAAGGCTGTTGGCGGTGTAATAACAAAGAAGCTGCCGCAGGTACCGTAGGTTCAGAGACGCAATGGGGCACGTGTTCTCCCTATAGGTGTGGGCGTCGCTCGGGGAAACTGTTCTATGGGTTCGAGGCTCGGTAATGGTTTCTACTTGTACACCGGAGGTACGAGAATAGTTTTCGATGGACAATCGCTTTCTGACGTCGGTGGCGCGTCGCTCTTGTAAGAGAGGTTTCGTTTTTCTATTATTGTTCGCCGCTTTTATGTCCGTTCAGGTCTGCACTTATTGTGCCACCGCCTAAGATTGTGCCACAAACTCGTAGGCTATGATTGCGTCATTGAGACGCGAGCCACGAATTCTCCTTGCATCATTTGACTAGATCGTTAGTGTTCCAGACGGGACGCGCCTGCGTTTTTGTAATTTTTTTATTATTTCTTTTTGCTTTTGAAAATTTTTTGTTGAAAGGCTTATAGGGCCGCCATTTTTCTCCGCGCGCGCATCGCGTAATGTTTATGCCGCAGCCTGGAAAGGCGTACCGCGCTTCGACTCTGGTCTCGTCGTTGTTTGGCGTATTTACTGAGTAGGTATTCGGTCCTAGTCCAAAATATTTAGAACCATCACAACGCGTTGGATAGATGAATACGGCTCAGGCATTGAAACCAGGGGGCTCGCGCCACCTGGTGACTGTTTTTTTTCTTCTAAATTTCAGCACGCACGCACGGACGCACGCACGCACGCACGCACGCACGCACGCACGCACGCACGCACGCACGCACGCACGCACGCACACACGCGCACACGCGCACACGCGCACACACACACACACACACACACACACACACACACACACACACACACACACGCAGACACACACACACACGCAGACACGCGCACACACGCACACACACATACATACACACACACGTGTGGGTGTATACGAGAAATGGCGGCTCCCGGGTCGAACTCTTAAGCTTTGGCTGCTACCGCGGTTCCCTTTATTCATAATTTAGTTTACTCATCGGGTACTACAGAGAGTGGAATCTGAAGACGCGGGCACTGCGAGTATATTAGTGGGATATGGAGGGAAAGAGATGTGCCAGACGAAAGGAGGGGAACGACGTTTCGGCCAAACGGTCTTCTTCAGGTTAGCCAATGCGCTTTGTAACCCCCCACACCCCCCTCAAGTTTACTTACAGGATTCGAAATCCTCTGTTATCTTCTTAGACTTCAAAGTCACTAGTGATGGTCACAAATTCCACACCTCTGTGCACTATAAACCGACTGACAACCATAGCTACCTTCTCTTCTCCTCGAACCATCCTAGATCCCAAATCAACCCTATTTCCTTCTCACAATTTTCCCGCTTCCGTAGGATTTGCAGGGACGACATCGATTTCCGTCGACAGCTTAAGACGATGACCGCCTTCTTTATTGAACGTGGTTACGCACTCGGCCTTCTGCGCAAGTGTTCCATCGTCCTTGCGCGCCAAGCATATTTACTCCCCTCCCCCCCCCCCCCCCCCCCCACACACACACACACACACAGACTACATATTATCTTGAGTTGATCATGTTCATAAAGTAGGGATTCCATCGTGTAGAACTAATGCTTTTTTTCAGTCATTCTTTCCCCGCACATCAGTCGAGTGGAATCGCCTTCCCGCTCCAACAGCAACAATCTAGGATCCCCAGCAGTTCAAGAACGCCGTAGCTAATATTGTATAACTTGGAGTCAATTTACTCTACTAACAATCACTTCATTTTTTTAACCTGTACTAAATACATTGTACCCACTCCCCTTTCTAATGCTTTTGGCCCTGGAAGGGTATATGAAATAAATAAACAAATAAATACATAAATGGGATCAGTCGAGTCGCTAACATTTCGTGGCACGACGCCCAATTTCCCCAACCAAGATCTAAACCACCGTGCTACCCCCTCATCTTCCCGTTCCATCCCTCCATACCTAGGCTCGGCATACTAATCGTGGATGCCACATCCCACCTCATAGACTCTGTAGTTTTTTTCTAAATCACCCGCCCTAACTTACCGTCGGCAGCCCAACTTACAATCAGTTCTAGTAGCAGCAGCCGTTCCAGAAAACCTCCGACTTTGATTCCCGGTACCACACCTTGCGGCGCCCCGAAATGCCTTACGTGCAAACACACCGATCCTCTTCCCAACCTGCTGATGAGAATCCCTGACAATCACACCTGTACATCTTCGAATTTGATATACATTTATTTCCTTCACACACTGTCCGACCTTATTATATATCGGTGAAACTGACCGCCGACTCCAGGAATGCTTCCGAGAACACCGCAGACTTGTCACACTATAGAAAAAACGGGTCAACTTAAACATGACCTCTCCACACACGTATCTAAGCACTTCTCCTCCACGAATCATTCCGAACTCAACATGCGAGTATGCGTCGTCAAATAAGGCTTCCAGACAGCCACCTTATGGAAAAAGCAAGAAAACAGATTAATTTTTACCCTAAAGACGAATTCCCTTCCGTTCTAAACACGAAACTTTCGGCTACTAGACATATCACTTTCGCCGGCTCCTCACGCGGAATGCCCGCATTCCTCCTCTAATTGACTCACAAAGCTCCAACACCTTACCTGACAACTTTTCCCCCTCCCTCTCTGACTCCAGGACGGTACATCTGTCACGTGTTACCTCCGCCTTTTGTATATACGTTGTATATATCTTTGGCTCTCTCATATCCCCTTTTAGTATACATGAAGAAACGCCGTTCCCCTTTTTTCCTCTGGCCACATCTTTCCCTTCATATCCCTATACAAAAGTACAGAGAGTGACACCGCCGCCATAAGGACACTGAGACAGTAGATGGTGTCGAGATTAAAGCGAAAACGCAACCAAAATAAATAACGTATCTCATTAGTGGCACGTAATATGATCACAGCCGAAATATTACGTCAAAGTGAAGCCGGGTACACCATTAAAGCCGATTTTAAAGGTGCGATAAGCTGCTCTTTAGCGGGCGGCAAGCGGGTTAGCTTTTAGTCAAGGAACACTGGCGCAGCATCCTTGTGACGTCACCTCGCGGCCGTACGGCTGATGATCAGTGTTGCCATCCCTCTAGCAGATTGTTCCGGTTTTGCCGTGGACGCCCGAAACCAAACTTTGAACCGTGATATTTATAAAACCACACAATATCGAGGGAAAAAAAAATACTTTGAATTTCAGGGACACTGCTATAACTGAAAACAGTCGTATTCCTAAATTCAAATGTATTGACCGGAGTTGCCCTTTAACCGGCACGTTAAAACTGTCGCAAAGAGAATAAGCAAAAGAAAAAAAAAAGTCTGGAAGCTTTGTAAAAGACAGAAGACTCATATGGTGCATGACGTTTAGAGTGTCTTCAATCACTACCTTTGTTTTCTTTAGTTTTTGTCTTCTCTGGGCTTGAGCAGTGGGAGGGACTAGACCTGGCACGGCAGTAGATTTCTTTTTGTCGACCTTCTAATTTTTTTTTTTTTTTTTTAAGGCGAGTTGTGGGATATGGGGACACGGGGTGCAAAGGACTGGTGGTGTCGACATCCGTGTCGACTTAACGGTGCCGGCAACATCTTTTTTCTTTTTTTTTTTTCTTCCGGTCGGGTAATTCTTTTTCCGGAGCCGGTATGACGTCACTATAATAACGTCTCAGCCCCCCCCCCCCCTTTTTTTTTCCCTCCTCCTCCTCCTCTAATGGCGTTGTGGGGGCTTCCTCAGGAAACTCATAGAGTTTCTTCAGATAGTTGAGGAGAAATCTAGTTCTATCTTAGTTCTAAAACTTTCTTGAAAATACACTTCAGATAAATGATGCAGCGAGAGTTTAAAAGCTTCAACGTGAAGGCTTCGACTCTGTCGACAGTGATAGACGGGCCATTTAGGCAATACATGGGAAGTGCGCTAGCGTGTACATGAATATTGGGCGTTTTACAGTACCGAGGTGAACAGTGGGAAATAGGTACACGCGCAGCATTAAACGCTGAATGACGTAAAGAAACGTGGAGCGTAGCTGAAACTCGTCAGTTTCATGACTCGATAGTTGACATGTGGTTATCTTTCTTCTAAATTAAAAAAAAAGAACACGAGAACAGTAATTTTGTTTTTGCATGATTGGCGGAGAGGATTTACGCACGCAATAAAGAATTGCATTAAAATTGAATATGATCTGAACGGCTTGATTTCACTGGCCTTGAACGCGGTGCCTTTACTACGACTAGTTTAGTTATCTTAAAATAGTTATAAATATAAATACACAAATTAAAAAAATATCGAGAAAAAAATTCGGGTTTACAAGCAAACCAAAAATCATTACAGTTATATGACGTTCCCGTAAAAGGCTTCGATTGAAGCGAACTCTTCATGCATGCCGATGAAGACGATAAACCAGAACTTTCGTCAGTTTTCTGCATGTGCGCAGAATTTGCGTCGGTAAATTGACCTTGTGACCGTGTCCTTCCGGCCTTGTCCGTCTGGAATTTAATCGGGTTCGGAAGGTTGCTCTTGATAAGCGTCGTCCTATCCATAGCAAGGTGCGATTATCCGACTAGTGACAAGCGCTCGTTCTTGCTTGCGCGAGTCGAACGGACAAAGGACGGACTATCGGTCGAAGTCAGCATTTCCTAGGAATATCGCAATGGTCATCTCCGATGATCAGATATAGCCTATGGGGCAGCCTGCTTCAGATATATGCATCTATGTCGGAGCTGCAGCATGTGTCTGTAGTAAATATAACTAAAGTACCGAGAGTACACATCTTTGCTTTTATATAAATATTGGCAGCCGTTTTGGAAAATATAAAATATATTACTTTCTAGATTACTTGTTTCCCAAAATTCGATTCTCTTTTTATGTTTTTGTCGAAGTCTGGCAACATTGTGCAGAAGTCGAACTTTGTCGAACTTTGCCAGAAAGGCCGAAGGTTCGCCGAAACCAGTCGCACCTCAAGATGTGGCAAAAGTTCGCGACATCCCTGCGCGGGCAGAAAGCGAGGGAAAGAAGGAGACGTCGGAACACCGAGTTCTCATTGGACAGATTAGTGGGTAGACCTAAAGCTACGCGGAGCGCAAGTTCGTCTGCTTCTTGCACGGGGGTTGAAGTGACGTCAGAATAACGCCGAGCTCCGATTGGCTCTGTTGGATGAGTAATGGGTAGTCCTCGAAGCAAGCTGCCTCGAGGTCCACCCACTATCCTTCAATCGGAGCCAATCAGAGCCCGGCGTTATTCTGACGTCTCGATCCTCCTCTCTTTCGGTTACTGCCGGCATACTCCGTTTCTCGTAAAGTCGGACCGCGGCCAACACTGCGTGCCGATGGAGCCAATCAAGGCGCGTCAAACGTTTTGGTCCGTTTGCTGTCACCAACTGTACCAGTCGCCCAGGGGAAAAAAAAAAGCGCGATTGCTGTTAATTTTTGCTGTGCGTGATTGGGTTTGGGGGATCGGTGGCCGAGTGTGTTAACGCACAGCAGTTCGGAGTCGGGGAGGGGGTGGGGTTTGAATCTCTTTTATTCCACGCGTTCCACGCGTGACGTCACGCGTGAAATGAAAGTGATTAGAACGTGATCTGAGGGGGGGGGGGGGGGGGGGGGTAATGCGAATTAAAGGTCGCCGCGTGTCCCGAAAATGATTTCACTTTATTGAGTAATTCATTTGTCTCAAAGAAAAAAATTGAAGAATTTTAGGCGGAGGCGGGATTTGAACCCACGGACCTTTTGGTTGAGAACCAGACACGCTACCAACTAGGTCACGCAGTCACTTTAAAAAAAAACAAAAAAAAAAGTATTATTGCCCCGTTTTGTACAATGGCACAACACATCACACACCTGTTAGATCCAGACACTAAAACACATCACCTGACTGGCTGAGGCCGAAGTCACTTAAACTCCCCGAGGTTGGCAAGGTCCTCAAGCAGTGGCAACCACTCTAGTTGGTGTTGCTTGGTCTTATACAGCTCTTTTAGGAAACATACATGTTCAACAAAATACTCGCGTACCGGACGCACATCAACATCCGCGTGGCGCACGGCCATGCGACACCGCCATAAACTTTGTAAATCCCAGAAGTGCGAGTAAATCGTACGGTACACTATCACCCCTTTCAACGGGTAAAAAAAACGAGGCCACGCAGACGCGCTTTCTCACGGCTTAGGAACGAGCGGCGTTTAAATGTTTAGCTAGAGCCACTAAATGAGCTGCGCTTAGAGTATCGGCATTCCGTTCCCTGACATTGTTGTGGGCGCCGCCATTTTGGCTCGTATGCAGAGCAGACGCAACTGCCGATCGTCATGATTCAAAAGTGCGACTTCCTCAGCATTAGATCCGGTGTTAGGAAGGTCACGTAATATTCACATGCTCGGTCGCGAACTGTTTAAACATTTCTGGAGGGCGGAAAAGCGTTTCCTGTGGTTTCAGATGAAGCTTCAGATAACTGGCAACCATGATTTTAAGACACAAAATGGCCAAGTGTCGACTCTGAAGCGTAGCTTATTTAGTGGCACTATGTTTAGCTATCGCGTTCCACTCTTAAAGGCGAAGCTTAAGTGCCCTCCCGTAATTTTTCATCTACAGCTGAGAGACGAGTCGCCGATTAAGGCTGACCAACTTTCAGGTGTCTAACCGGGTGTCTAAACACGCACAACACAACGGACCTTTTTCCAGTAAGCGTCTGCGCACGCGCACACCCTTTCCACTTGACCTTGACCGCCCTTTCGCCATTTTTGGGGGGCACTGTTTTCTTGCAACACTAATCTGTTCCTATGGGAGAAGGCGAGTCCGGTTGCCCTCCATTTGTAGTAGGTGGCGAAACCGTCATGGGGCACTCCTTACTGGAAAAAGGTCCATTACTTTACGTGATTGGTTTAGTCGCACGATAGCCTGCGCGCAAAGACGGCGAATGCCATGGCGATGCCCTTTTTTTTTTTTTTTTTGGCGCTACCTTTCGATTGGTTCTATGAGACTATAGCGTTGGCAGCGGTCGAGCCCTAATCTGCAAAGCAGTCTTATCCGGTTGGTGTGTATTAAAAAAAAAAGAAAAAACAACAGGCAAATCATGGTAAGCGAAGCCAAATCCGGTTGCCACTTTTCCAGCATTCGTGTTTCATTTTGGGTTTTCGTTCGCGTACCTTGAATGCTTGCCAACGTTGGATCGAAATAGGCACTTTATCTGGGCTCGGGATTTTTTTTTGTTGTTGTGGTGTTGTGAGCGTTCAGACACATTTTAGCGTCTCATCCACAAAAAAGACGTTTTTACTTTTTTTTTTTTTTTTTTTTGTGGAAGGGGGGGGGGGGAGGGGAGGGGAGGGGAGGGGAGGGGAGGGGAGGGGAGGGGAGGGGAGGGGAGGAATTGATGTCATCGCGTCACCGTTTTTTCTTTTTTTCTCCAAAACAACAAACAACATTTTTTGATTCCGTAGTCGTTGCTCTAGGTGCTCAGACGTGGCGCAGTCTTATCTCCTTGAGGTCACGAAAGAGAGAGGGCGGGAAGAGGGGGGGGGGGGGGAGGAGGAGGAGGAGGGAGGGAGGGCAGGGCAGTTCGTGTGCTTGTACACTCTAAAAAATGTTTGTGCGTCTACTTTCACGCACAACACTTGGAGAGCCAATCACCGCAACTTACGGAGGCAGCTCAGCGAAAACATATGTTTAGACGGAAAAACGCGGTCTGAGTTGTGACATTAAGCAATGCAAAACGTCACGCTTGCATTGCTTAGTGTCACCACTCAGACTGCGTTTATTGGTCTTAACATATGTTTCGGCATTGTCATTCGCTGAGCTGCCTTCGTAAGTTGCGGTGATTGGCTCTCCGAGTGTTGTGCGGGAAAGCAGACTTACGGACTTTTTTTAGAGTGTAGTCTGGAGCCTCCAAACGGTACAATAAAATTAAAAAAAAAAAACAAAAAAAAACAGGCCGTTAAAAATACATAATAATGCGCCGGTGTTGCGAATTTTCTTCTCTTTATGCTCTCATTTGATGTCGCCCTCATTAAGACGGAGGGAGGATATGGTGAACGCAGAGTCACACTCGAGATCTGGGTGCATAGCATCGTCACTCCCACCGACTTGTCATTGGTCAATTCTCGCGTCACGTGATGTTCGTCCAGGGGCACCGCCATTTGTTCGCGCGGAGCTTTGCAAACACTGCTGGCGACTTTTTTTAGTTACGAAATGGTAATTTGTACTTCAGATTCGGTGGTTGCGACCTTCAGGGGATGTCGCTCTTGTTCGACAGCGTGCTGTTTTAACATGCAGGGAGGCAACGAGCGCGGCAGCAGCTGATAATTAGGTTTTTAGCATGAAGCACCAATCAGCCAGTTAGCTTCGTTCTGGTAACGCTTTCCTACGTGACCGTTCGTATCTGTATAGTCGGAAGCCGAAGACATTAACCAAATGAAGGGCAGCCCAGTCTGCCTCCGCCCGTCAGATACACATTGGCATCGTGGCGTTCTATCAATTTTAATGCTTTTTATGACCCATAGTGACGCTCAACAAAGAATCGTCAAAATAAGACAACAAAACAAAACAACAAAATACCTTTATGTCCAGCTGTATCTGGTGTTGACCCGGAAAGAAACCGCATGTGCCCGTAACCTTTCTTTTTCAACACATATCCCGATAAACACCGATTTTTCCCCTACACCAAAATAGACGCCGAAAAGCACCGAATCGGTGGGGAAAAAATAACTCCGGAAAAAAGATCCGCGAATTCGAAGAAAAACAAGCCCCGAAAACACGTACCACTGCTTCGATCTTCACGAGTTGAAGGTCGTTTCGGTTACGACGTGGAGAGGTAGTTAGCATCTTGTTGCCCGTTCTTTATCCGCCGCGTGTCAGTGCGGCTGTGCGAAGTGCGCAGGCGCTCTACGTCACGGATGGAGGGTTCCCGTGCCGTTGTGCAAATGGAGGCACCGAAGCTTGGTGACCGGTTCTCCTTTGTGTTAAGACTGCCAGTAGAGCTAGTTGGCTCTAATGCAAACTAAAGTTTCGCGCAAAAAAAAAAAAGATAATAATAATAATTGAAAAATGAGAGGCAAGTTTCAACGCACGTCGTGGTTGATTTGCGCGCATCTGATTGGTAGATTTGTCCGAGCCCCGTTTTTGGTTTCGTCGTAATGCGTGTGAACCTGTTTTAAAGTGATCGCTTTATACGGGAACCATGCGGGGGACCTCGCTTGCTCTTGTTAGTGTTGGTTGCACCGTAGCGAGGTTCATGGGAGAAAGTATTCGTCAAGAGAGAGCGGCTGTTGCTTTCGTCGCCATATTGCTCCTGTCACGAAATGCGAAGTGTCTCGCGACTTCGTCGTGTCGCGCGATGTCACGTGTTACGTGATCTTACGGTGTCCACGTCACGATTTCCCCGCCAAACTTGAGCGGGGAAATACGTCCGTTGAATTGTGACAGGAATTGCCGCTCGTTAAAACAAGCCCCCCGCCAAGTGCTGTCGCACCTTGGTTACGATGGAGTGTCTGACTGAAAACAGAAATAATAGAACAAACTCAGGACGGGGGACCAACACGCTCTTCAGTTAATGTGGAATGTCTAAGCCAGGCGATTTTTTTATGGCTCGTTCTCTCCCGGCCACAGACATTTAAAAAAATAATTTCTTGTAAACAAATCGGGAAAGGAAAAGAACCCCCTCCCTCCTTCCGTGTACTTCCGACGCGTCTGTTCATTTGCGCTCATCTGATTGGTAGATTTGTCCGAGCCACTTCCTTTGGTTTCGTTGTACCGCGTGCCGACCTGCCTTTGTAGCGATTAGCACACTAGAGCGACGAACAACGATAGTTGGTCCACCGGCAAAACAAAATAGTGGAACTTTTTTGTCGTCCTCAATAACGTTTCGCGGTACTGCTCGTCCATAAATGTGTTACCTCGTGTGGCGGGTTGCTGACGGTCAAGCGTAAAATTAAGCGCCGATAAGAAAATGTGCCTCCTTCAAACATCAGCTGCATAGCAAAAAAAAAAAAAAAAAAGAATTTTTTTTATGGGATTTGTGCGAAGTATTGTAGTATCGTACAGTTTATTTGCAAACATGTCATTTTCTGGCCCGTGACGCTCGAGAAAAGCTAAAGTTGCTAGCGACATGTATTTGACGTACTTTTATATTTTCGAGCTGTGCTCTTTGTTTGTACATATTCTGGTGGAAGGATATATACCGTGCCTTTACGAGAAACGAGCGCTTCTGAAGTATACCTGGAAGTATGCGTGAAATAAGAGGAAATCCATACCTGACACGTCACGAAATACCAGGCCTTTTAGGATAAACACGTTTGACGGAAAAGGGGAGGAGGGGCGGATCGGAGCGTTTCTTAGAAGGCTCGGTTGATACAGCACACATATGAGGATTGAAGCAACTGTACGCCTTTCTTTTTTCTCCATTGGCTAGCTCGTTTTTCCTCATACACTCGCTTTGTTTACAGGCAAAAGCCCGCGTGTGCTCACATCGGGTGTGGGCACACGTGAGCACACTCTGGTTGCTGCGCGTGGAATCGTTTGCGCATGCTCCGTGCTGACAGCAGCGCCATTGTATAGCGGCGTCGCGTTAGAGCAGCGCATTGATATATGCCAGTGTTTCCCAAACTTTGGGTCGCGACCCCGAAAGGCTCGGGAGCTCAAAAACAACTCAAATGCATAAAAAAAAAAAAAAAAAAAAAAAAAAAAAATAAAACAACATTGAGTTTTAGCTGGAAGTTGCTCTGTCCAAGCTCAGCCCTCGTTTTGAGAATCTGCTCTAACGAGCAAGCTCCTTCTTTAGTTAATAAAACCTGTCATTCTCGCTGATTTTTCTTTTTTTTTTTTTTTGCTATGGTTTTTAATTTGGGTTGTTTACTCTGACTCTATTAGCTGTCAAATAGAATTTCGGGGTCAATTTTACGCGCAGCTGTTCGTGCGCTGCAATTGAAAACCTTGTGACATCCCGGAAAGCCGGAGGGCGTATTAAAAAAAAGCTTTCCCCGGAAGGGGGGGCGGGGGGGGGGGGGGTGCTAGGTAGGCTCTTCTAAGCTTCGGTGTGCATGCTTCAGTGGTTCACGCGCTAGCCTTTAACCGACTCAAATTTTTATTAAGCCCATAAGCCTAATAAAAACTGGGAGTTCCCCACCCCCCTCTCCATAAGAACACGTGCTAACCCGGAGCTTTTCTGAATACGCAGCTGTTGGAAGGGTGGGTCGTGACGCGCTATTTTATATTTTTGGAGGGTCGCAGGGTAGTATAGAGTTTGGTAAGCACTAATCTATGCCATTTAACCGCAAAGTCGTTGTTGACACTCTGATAATAAACGCGTTATTTTTGGGGGGAAAATCTCAAAAATTTCCAGCATTTTTTTTTTTTTTTGAGCAGTAGGGTCGTTTAGGTACCAGTAAACAGTGGCCGTACGTTTTTCTCGTTTATTTGCGCGGCAGCGATGGACGCACAAGAGGTAGCGACCGACTCGTGCGAGAATTGTAGCTACATCGCGTACGCCCTATCACCGAGGGCACGAGATTGCTACCTCAAGTCAAACACTCCATAAAATCTTTTTTTTTTTTTTTTTTTTTTTTTGAGATCGAAGGTACCCAGTCGGTGCATGCGAACGCCTCTGCACTGTCTCTGTTGACTCGCACTCGTCCTTACGCTATGGCCGGGTGCACGTCAGTGGTGATATCACTCGTTGCCGCTCTATGGTAACGAGCTGCTGCCTCCGTGCTTCGTTGCGGAGAAGACGCCCTGTAACTTAGATTCTTAGTATGTTGTCCAAATGAATCCTCAGTCCTTCGCTGGTGCGTGCCGGATGCCCTTAGTACGTTTGCACGTAAACGCCCAAAGTTTCCTTGTCTAGCTGATTGAATCTCGGACGTTTATAATGCATTAAACGCGCGTTAATTTTTTTTTTTTTTTGTTTTTTGCGCAGTAACATTTGTTGTGTCGTGTTAAGACGTTTCTTTGATCTACCGCTGCTATGCAGATTGCATTCGCGATGTGTATGTACTCTTTCAATAATAGGCCTTTTTCAAAACCCCGCAAGCAACATTTTGCGGTCTCTATTTCCTTGGGGCGAAACGTGTGATTGGGTTCGAGTCATCGCCGAATGCTGGCGCGCAGATCCAGCCGA